>NC_067485.1:80542824-80812824 GCF_947179515.1 Apodemus sylvaticus | reverse complement strand
CTCAAGCTATGCTAAAGAGATGGGAGGAATAATTATCCCATGAATGAAACAATCTGCTTTTCCTTCCCAGAATACCTGCTCTCTGTGCAGTTACTTGTGGAGTGTAAAGTTAGAATCCAGTGGTTCCTCAGGCCACAGTGTCTGCAGTGGGTCCTTCTCTTGCAGATACCCACAGGCACCCTACTGAGACACTGTTACTCTACTCAAAAGGTCTTAGATGTCAGGATCTCACACCTGGGGAAGTAAATTTACTTCAACAGTGATGTTGGTGGTTATACATCCTCCCTCCACAAGCCCCTGCTTCCTGTCTCCTTCCTAGAATCAGACTTGTGTTATGAAAGCATCTTCAACTTCAGGAAGGTATCAACAAAGACTCCACTTCTGCCACATGGGCCCTGCCATGCTGTCTTTGGCTTGACTCTCCTCAGAATCCCTATCATGCTTGTTGTATGGGATCTGTCTGTCCATGTACTAGTAACTTTTCTAAACAAAGTCCTTACTCCATAACAGTCTATGACCTGAATCTGACATCTTTTAAGCCAAACCTGTGTAGCTGTGTTAGAATGCCTACGTTTCTGGGGATTTTTTCCTTCTATTTCTTCCCTAAACATGCTTTGCCTGACCCCTTGGGCTTTCTTACTCTTTCTCTGAAGCACCCATCCACCACATCCTACCTACCACATGCCTGACCTTCATTGCTGAACATGCTGGTTTAACTCAAACGGTGGATTTCTTTCTTCCTTTTCTCCATTGTTCTCTCTCACAGACAGGGTGTGGTGATTTGATAGGAATGGCCACCATAGACTCATCTGCTTGAATGCATGGCCATAGAGAGCAGCCTTGCTGGAGTAGGTGTGTCCTTGTTGGAGGAAGTGTGTCACTGTGGGGGTGGGTGATGATGTCATATATGCTCAAGCTTCGCCCACTGTGGGACACAGTCTCCTGCAGCCCGTGGATCAAGATGAAGAACTCTCAGCTCCTCCAGCACTGTGCCTGCCTGGATGCTGCCCTGCTTCCTGCCATGATGATAATGGACTGAACCTTTGAAACTGTTAGCCAGCTCCAATGAAATGCTTTCCTGTGGAAGAGTTGCTGTGGTCATGTTGTCTCTTCACAGCAATGAAATCTTAACTGAATCACAGGGGAGATTTACATCTTGTCTGCCCTGGGGTTTTTCTTTTAAACTCTAATAAAATTCTTCTCAAGCTTTCTTCTGGGTCCATTCTTACATTCTTTTATTAGCAAGTTTAAGAAAACCAAGAGGAGAATCTCAGTTTCCCCAGTAATGTGTAACATGCAAGGTGGGTCTCCCACAAAAGTCAAATAACATTATAATCACAGAACAAAAGAAAATCACAACTGAATTAATTATTGATTCTGTTAGTGGGGACTTTGGAGAGGTGAGCTGCATACAGCCATGTGTGAGGAAATCTCTTTGATGGATTTCAGATATCATATAATTCTGAATTTTCAGATTGGTTGAGCCTAGAGGCATACTAAGCTTAGCCTTGTAGTTGAAAAATTCCTATGATAGAATATAGGCCAGATACAAGAGTTAAGGCAAATGGCAACGGTCTGGTAGCCCAAGGTCACCCTTGTCACATACTATTTCAACTCTTGGTTCTTAGAATCTGGCTCTGGCATCCACTGGGTGCTAATCCCTCCAGCTGAGCATAAGATCACTACCACATTGCCAAATCTGAAGCAAGCTTTCATTAAATACTCTTCAAGAAGATGGACTCTAGTCAGCTCCACTCCCAGGTTCCCAGGAAATGACTTTAAGCCACATTTTGCAGCCTCTCCTGAAACTTAAACAGGTTAGCATCTGGTCCAGCAATTCTGCATCTATGTACTTCTAAAGATATTGAAAAGAGGGACTTAAACAAGTGTCTCTGTGTATATGTCTCTGGTTGGTAGTTCTCTTTTCTCTAGAAAACCTATATGGTGGTAATCATCTCTGTTTGAGAAGTGAGGGGTATAGCTCCAGTAACATTAATGTCTTAGTTGGAGTTTTACTGCCATGAATAGACATCATGACCAAGACAATTCCTATAAAGGATAGCATTTAATTGAGGCTGGCGTACAGGTTCAGAGGTTCAGTCCTTTATCATCAAGGAGGGAGCATGGTAGCATCCAGGCAGGCATAGTACAGGAGGAGTTGAGAGTTGAACAACTTCATCTGAAGGTTGTTAGTGGCATACTGGCTCCCAGGCAGCTAGGATGAGGTCTTAAAGCCCACACCCACAGTGACACACCTACTCCAACAAAGCCACACCTCCTAATAGTGCCACTCCCTGGGATGAGCATATACAAACCATCACAATTAGTAAAAGGCTCTGAGTAAGGATTCAACCTGTAGCTCAGGCAAACATACCAAGACTGGCTTCCTGAAAAGCCAGATCCCAACAGGAGTTGGTTTTTTAGATGTTAGATCAGCACTCTGTAATTATTACTATCAGGGTATTATGGAGTGTTGGGTCCCCCACAGCCTTGTGTGTTTGAATACTTTGTCCCCAGCTGCTGCTGGTATTGAGAGGTTCCAGGACCTTTGGGATATAGTGGGTTGCTCTAATACTGCTTGTATTCAAATGCTGAACTCTATACCCCAAGACATGGTTACACCAGGACAAGCTTATATTTAAGAGAACCAGCTTTTCTTGTGCAAACCTTGTTTCTTAATTTAAAACTAGTTGAATAAAAATGGCTACAACCAATTATTGGAGGCAATTGGTGGGTTGTCAGATTCCTGGTTGGGGGCTGCAGCTAGAGAGGAGAGAGGAAAATGAAGAGGGGAGAGAGGAGAGGGGAAAGGAGAAAGGGGAGAGAGGAGAGGGGAGAGAGGAGAAAGAAGGTTGCAGAAGAGAGTTTTGTGCTTGTCATTTTGAGTAAGAGATTTATTAGAAGAGCCACTGACAGTAAAGGCAGACAAACAAATGGCTAATACTCTGAGGAGAGTTTAGGCCCATGATGCAAAGTAGGGGTTGGTGTAGCAATGGACTACTCAGGTCCTGAAGATTGTGGGTTAGTTTGAGACCAGGCACGTCTCCTTTGGGGGCACTCATATGGGTGGGACTTAAGTTGCTCCTGGTGGCCCTTTGAAATCCAGGTACTGGACATCCTGAGGTATGTAAATTTCCCTGGGGGAAGTGAGAATAGCCCCCATATTCTCCTGGAATCCAGGGACCCAGGGAGTCTGTTTAAGGGTTAAAGATTTTCTGCTGGGCTCATAGCAGTGGGATTTACTGTTTTCATTTATAGAAAAAAGAGGCTGCAAAGCATGTGACCTGAGAGGGAGGATGTACTTATTTGTGTGTGTGTATCTCTGTGTGACTGTGTGTATGTGTACGTAAGTGAGTATATATGTGTTTATGTGTGTATATTTGTATATATGTGTTTATGTATGTGTATATGTGTGTATGTGTTATATGTGTGTATGTGTGTATATGTGTTTATGCCTCTATGTGTGTGTATGTATATATGTGTGTGGATATGTGTATGTGTATATATGTGTGTATGTGTGTATAAGTGTTATGTGTATGTGTATGTATATCTGTGTATATGTGAGTATGTATGTGTGTATGTGTATTTGTGTGTATATGTATATGTGGTATGTGTGTATATATGTGTGTGAATGTGTATATGTGTAGGTGTATATATGTGGTGTATATATATCTGTGTGTATGTGTGTGTGTGTATGTGTATGTGGTACGTGCCTTCTGAGAGAGAGGGCACTGTGATTCTTCACGCTGGAGTCAGGTTTTATACTATAATTGAAGCTTTAGATCACTCAGCTTTCCTGGAATATTTTGTCCTATCCAAGTACTTGATTACCCTGTTTGGTTTGATTCTTACTTGAGGGAGAAGTGGTCTTTGTAGTTTTTTTGAGGAATCCTCCAGGATACAGTGATTGTATAAGGTTTAGGTGTTCTCAAGCCATGCTGGGGCAATTATGCATTCATTACCTTCTAGGACACTTAGGGTGTTATGTCTCCTACCGGGACCACAAAGCTGACTCAGGTTCCATTCTTCTGACCAGCAGTCAGAGAAGACCACTCACTGCCCCAGTGCTCTGAGGGAGGAGCCCAGGCTCAAAGTCTTCCAAGTTCATGGATATCTAATTAATTACATAACAGTGTGGCAGTTCTGGTGGTCCACATCTTTTGTTCTAGGACTTGGGAGAGGCCAGGGCAGGAAGATTTGGGGTCCAGGTTAGCCTAGAATGCTTAGTGAGACTGTGCATCAAAAGAGAAAGAATGAAGGAGGGAAGGGGAGTACTATGGATGTCTTAGATGTCAGCCTACCTAAGCTCTTGTGAACCCAGGAAGAAGAGATGACCTTGGGCCTTGGCTCCTTCATCAGTGATGTATATAGGTCCTAGTACAGGTGAGCTCTTTGTCTCCTCCGATCTTTAGGTCTACAGGACAGGAGGATGTTTCTTTCTTCTAAGTCCTATTGTTACACTGTACATAGCCCACCTCTGTCTTATTAAACTTTGCAACTAAATTCTATGGAGTTTTATTGCAAAAACCTCCAGCTAGGTTTGGCTGCCATCCCACAATGCCAATTATAGAGATGACTGGAGATAGAAAGATGGCTCAGTGGGTAAAGTGCTTGCTATGCAAACAAGAGAACCTGAGGTTGAGTCTCTAGAACCCATGTAAAGCTCACATCTGGAACTCTAGTGCTCCCATGTTGAGATGGGAGGTAGAGACAGGAGAATCCTTGGAATCTCTCTGTCCAGCTAATCTGATAGACAAGCAGGGTGAAGGACAGAGACCCTGTCTCAAACAAGGTTCTAGTAAAGGACTGATACTGGGGTTGTCCTCTAACTATTACATGTGTTTGTGGCACATATACATCTGATCTCCCTCCCTCCCTCCCTCCCTTCCTCCCTTTTTCCATCCTCCTTCCCTCATTTCTCTTTTCCTCCTTCTCTCTCTTCTCTTTCTCTCTGTCTCTGTCTCTGTCTCTGTCTCTCTCTCACACACATATACACACCACATACATACACACACACACACACACACACACATACATATACACACCACATACATACACTAGATGAACACACATACACTTGATGATTAGCTGTGAAAAGCAGAGAGGACATTTGGTGAACATGATGGCAAGAGGAACAAAGAACATTAGCATCACAGTATCCAGTGACCTCAACATCACCTTCGTGGTTCTGACGTGAATGTGAGGTTGAAACAGAGGAGGGACTGGGGCAGCAGCCGAGGTGGGTGTAACTAAGTGGACCTGACTGGGTGTGCTCTGGAGATCAGTGTCTCCATTCTGGGTCTGCAGAGTGGTCTGACAATGTACTGTTGCTGTTTTCTTTTGTTTTCAAGAGAGGGTTTCTCCAGGTAGCCCTTGCTGTCCTGGAACTTGCTCTATAGAGCAGGCTCCAAAAAAAAAAAAAAAAAAAAAAAAAAAAAACCCAAAAAACAAACAAACAAAGAAAAAAAACAAAGCAATGCAAAAAAAAAAAAAAAACCCAAAAAACAAACAAACAAAAATAAGGAAAAAAGATAAAAGAAATAAAAGAAAGTCAAATGGAAAATGAAACTGCTTTCTTTGTACAACTGATAAAGACACAATTGAAGATGTGGTGTATCCATTGGAGGCTCTGGTCTGCTCATGATGGGCTCCAGCTTCTTATAGGTCTAGAGGCATCTTTGACTCCAAATGCATTAGCCATCAAACCTACCCCTTTCATACCTTGTCTTTTATGGATTCTTTAGCCCTGCTGCTTCTAACACTGATATTTTCTTGGAAATAGCCAAAGCAAATCACCACAGATTGTATGGTTTAAACTACAAAAATTTCTTGTCTCACAGTTCTGGTGACTGAGCATGACTGACAGCTTTACTTGGTCAAGAGACAACCTAGGGTTTATCTGTACCGTGAAGATGCTCCCAGAGAAAATTAGGTCCTCAGGGCTCTTTCCTGATGGATGAATGGTTTAATCCATTGATGGGTTGAGAAAATTAAACAGATTCAGTGCAGCTGTGGGAAGTATGGTCTGGTTAGAGGTAGTAGGTCACTGAAGGTACTGTGTTACCCCTGCCCTGTGTTGTCATGGTTCTAATCTGCTTCCTGCCTGGCATGAGGTGAGCAGCCACCTCCCCTACTTGCTTACACTGCTGGGATATTTTCTGTCTCACTGGGGACTCAGAAACCCAAAGCAAGCAACCATGGGCTGCAACCATGAGCAAAATCAGCCCTTCCTCTTTTAAGTTGTTACCGCAGGGCATTCTGGTGCAGATCCTGATGTTGACTGACCAGTCAGCTCATTGATGTCAGGATATTGGCACGGCATGCTTATTCTAGACTTTTCCTGTGGCTACTGGTTCCTTGCTGGTAATCTCCGGAGACCCTTGTCTCATATAAAAATCATTTTTACACACCAGACTCCCAGGGCAAGTGCTACTGTGTCTTATAGTCTGGATTCATAAGGATGCCAGTCACTAGAATAGGAGCCAACCTCAACAAATTGCGAACTGTGGGGGAGCACAGCTTAGAAGAAGTGCAAGGGTCTGGGGCTGTGGATTCTCCAAACTCCACAAAGCTGGTTAGGAATGAAAGGAATGTATCAACAGGCAGTGTCTGGTCTTCCATAGTGTCTCCTTAGATGGTTCCTTCCTTCCTTCCTCCCTTCCTTCCTTCCTCGCTTCCTTCCTCTTTCCTTCCTTTCTTCCTTCCCCCTCTCTTCCTTCCTTTCATCCCTCCCTCACTCCCTTTCTCCCTCCTACCCTCCCTCCTTTCTTCCCTCTCTCCTTCCCTCCCTCCTTCCTTCTTTCTTTCTTTCCTTCCTTCTGTTCTCTTTCTCTCTATATCCCTCTCCCTCCTTCCTCTCTTTTCTTTCTTCCTGAATGGGGACTTACTATGTAGCCCAGGCTTGCCTTAAATTCAAGATCCCCCTGCCTCAGCCAAGGGTTAGAATTACAGATGCCTGACAGCACACCCTGCTATTAGCCCCATACAACTAAAAGCATGACCCTTTGGGGACATCAGCATCTGAAATCTATCTTACCTCTTTTTTAAATTTCACACTGGTGTGCCCACCAGCTTTCCTGGGGTCGCCCATATAACAAATCACAGATTGATCAAATATCGCTGTACAAAAGATCTCTGGTTATATCCGGCTGTCCTTCCTGTCTCTTTCTGTTTGTCTCTTTGTCTCTTTCTCTGCCATAGTCTTATGTAGCCAAGGCTGCCCTCAAATTTGCTGTGTAGCCTAGGATGACCTTGAATTTATAATCATCCTCCTCCACTTCCCAGGGGCTGTGACTACAAGTCTACACAATCACAAGCTGTTTATGAGGTGCTGAGAATCAAACCCAGTGCTTTTTGCATTCTAGGAAGAGTTTAGTCCAGTATGTGGTACAAAAGGTCTGTGTAAAAAATGTTACTCCTATTCCATATTTTGGGCTATATGCAAAGATACATATTGTGTCTGATAAATTTTCAATGATCAAAAACCCTTATAGCAAATAGTTAATCCAACAGTGGTTATCTGTGAATGGAAGGTTCAAGAATCTGGCAGTTGCTCAGTCCACAAGGCTGGATGTCTCCACTTCCTTTTTCCATATCTGTATGTAGATTTCCAGCAGAAAGTGCTGCCCAGATTAAAGGTGGGTCTTCCTGCCTCATGGACTGGATTAAAGGCATGCATCTTCCCATCTCAGAGATCCAGACTCTAAAGGGACCTATCTGCTTCACGTTAAGCAAAAGTCCCTGCCAGGTGTGCCCTCCAGTTTTGGATTTTAGTTAATTCCAGATGTAATCAAGTTGACAATCAAGAATCACCATTACTAGTACTGACTATGGAACTTCTTGCCAGGCAGACACCCTGGAATGTTCTCCCACTGTATATCACACTGTCTTAATCTGATGCAGCATAGTAAGGTCTGTGAACCAGCGAGGTAGAAAATACAGAGAAGTGTGAGTCAGGCCTTGTTCTAAGTGGAGAATGAGCCAGGACATCCATGCTTCCAGTTTCTAGGGAGATGAGGAAGGTTGCAGTAAGCAGGACAGAGCAGCAAGCAGCAGGTCAGACACTTACACCATCCAGAACCCACTGGATGGAACCAGACTGCTGGGATGTCTGACCCGTAAGGAATGTCTGTCCCAGGCAGAACATCTCCTGGGTTAGACTCCCAGTTAGCCATTCCCACCACAGACATTCAGGTCTTCAGGAAGGTGTCTGGGAGTGAGTTACCTCCTCAATGTGTTCAGGAACATGGTGTTTATTCTGTAAGAATGAACTTGATTGTTCTCAGGGATGTGACATTTCTATTTGTGGGCTGCTTTGCTGTTCTCATGTCCATTTCTCACAAAGCCAGGGGTGGGGATAGCCCATTCCTGGACCAAGATCTTGGAGGATGCTCTAAGATATGCCTGGGTCTAAAGTTGGGGGAAATCCTACTTACAGATCCATCTTCTTAGTGAACTTAAAAAACACATGGTGCTTTACTAATGTAATGTATAGGACACGTGTGTTAGGCTTCTATAGCAAAATGGGCCAATAGGAGAGAGGGGTAAGGATGGACAGAGTGAGGGAAGGAACAAGGAGGGGAGGGAGAGAGAGAGAGAGAGAGAGAGAGAGGACAATGCAGGAATGTCTATGGTTTATATGAGGTCATCAGGCTGGAATTTCAGGTAATAATTACTATTGATATCTAGACTCCAAATCCCAGAGGTGAGAAACTGAGGCAGGGTTTTTCTAATGATACCTGGTTGAAAAAATAAATTCCTTCTACCCTGGGAAACTGCAAATGAAAGGATCCACCCACAATATAGAGAGTCATCTGCTTGAGAGAGAATACCAGTCACATCTAGAACAGGTCTCTGTGAAAGTATATTTGCCTAAATGCTGGGCATCCTAGCCTGGCCAAGTCAGTGCACACAGGTAGATGTCACACCAGTAAAAACCTATCAGTTTTTAAAGGTTATGGAGGGCTTAAGTGGCTGAGGCAGGAGGATTAAGTCTTAGGTCAACCTGGGTTACCTGGCAAGACAGTTTATTTTTTAATTTGAAGAATTTTTTTTAAAAAATTGAAAAGGTATATGGAGCAGCTGGTGTTTCTCCAGCCTCAGCCTCAGCCTCAGCCTGTTTCCAAGGATTTATCAGTGCGACCATGCTCCCGCCTTCCTCCCTTCACAGCGCTTGCAAATTCATGCTTCTGTCTTCTTGGTGGGGATTCCTCTCAGTTTCATCATAATCCATAGAGGCAGGAAGAAGTTCCCTGTTTATAATGTTCTGTATTGCTGGGCAGTGATGGCACATGCCTTTATCCCAGCACTTAGGAGGTAGAGGCAGGCAGATTTCTGAGTTCAAGGCCAGCCTGGTCTACAGAGTGATTTCCAGAACTGCCAGCACTACACAGAGAAACCCTGTCTTGAAAAACAAAACAAAAGAATGCTTTGTATTTGTTTCGAGACTGGCCATAAACCCTCTACTCTCCTGCCTCATCTAATAGATGACTGGGAGTACACAAGGAAGCTCTCTTTTCCAGTGAGAACTTAACCCTTAACCACAGCACGTCTGAGTACAATAAAATTCTCTGAATGATCAATATCCCTTCAGAACTTCTGCTGTCTCAGAGCCCAGCTGCCACATCCTGAGAAACCCTCTTTAGTTTGTGGAGGAGGAAGGTCATGATGGGGAGAACCAGAGGCCCAAGCAAAGGGCTGGCACCAGCTGCTTGTCTTCTGAGCAATGTTTCCATGGGTGTTCTTCCCAGCTGAGCTCCAGGAGAACTCAGCAGCACATGTGACCAGGATCCAGGAGAATGGTGAGCCAAGCCAATTAATGCACAGACTCATGGGAAGTGATGGAGCAGGGCTGTGGAGGAGGCTCAGTAGGTTGAGTGCTTGGCTTGTGTGCATGAGGCCCAGCACTGTGTAAATAAAGCAGGTGGTACATGCCTGTGATTGCGGCATGGGGAGGGAGAGGCAGAAGGATCAGGAGTTCAGGTTCACCACTAGCTTTATGTTGTCTGTGCTTCATCATATCTTATGGCCCACATTAGCCATTGTGTCATTCAAAACCCACAGAGTAATAGAAACATGTTTCACTGCTCCTACTGTATTCTGGACCCTGGGGATGTGAGAGCAGCAAGATGTGGCTTCTGGTCTCCATTGTGAGCCGACTTGGCCGAGGCAATAAAGCAAAGGTGCCTTGTGAAATTCAGAGAGGATAGGATGAGGTAACTCTGACGTACACAGAGGAAAGAGCAGATTTGCGATGAAACCACACACAGCTCTGTTTCAGCAGGATTACTAGTTACAGGCACTCAGAGTGGATTCTGGGCTCTTCAGCTCTAATTGCACAGACTGTCCATGACCAGCAGATGGCACCAAACGACTGACTGAAGTCAATTGGCAGTGCCTCTCAGGGAAAACCTAAGGAAAGCACTCTGTCAGATTAAGACCTTTTGATTTGCCCATTTGAATAGTATATGTGTATCAAAATAAAAAAAAATCAGACAAGGAAATGGCCTCCCTTGTGGAATTATAGAATCATGAGCATCGAGGTCAGGAAGTACTTCAGTGAAACAGTGCCCCAATACAGACTAGCATAGAAAACTCCCTCCAGTGACTGTGCATACATATGTGTACTCATGCATTTTGAGTGTACACGTGTGTGAGTGTGCACATGTGTATATGTGTACATATGTACATATATGTGTGAATATATTTATAGAAGTGCATGTGTGGGTTCATGTATAGTGTCTGTATGTGTTTGAGGGTTTGTGAGGAGGTGCATGTGGTCACATATGAGCATACTCATGGTGTATGTTACATGTGAGTGCATGTGTATGACTGTGAGGAATGTCAGTGTATGTGTGCATAACTATATGTATACCCATGTATGACTGTATGCATGTATATTTTTATTTTTGAGAAAAATTAAGAAATAAAATACATGAGGAATGGAAGGTTTGACATAACAATACTTAGAAGAACTTCTGAAGAGATATTGGAGGAGTGTGTGGGGTGTGTGTGTGTGTGTGTGTGTGTTCAAGTGAATATGAGAGCCAGGCCTTGATATGAAGACATTCATTAGAAGTCCCAAAGAAATCATTCAAACCTGTTTGTTCCAGTTATCTTGGATGAATATTGAATAAATGGAAGATTGGGGGTGGGCCAGGCCCCAGCTCATTCTGGGACCATCCTGAATTCAGTTGCATCCTGTGGAGTTGTTTATCTCAAGAGACTCAAATCCAGTGTTCCTAGAGGCAGGGACTGGCCCCACTGACAGGGGCCTGATAAAGAAGGTGGGCTGGGCAGGAAACTCACTGGTGAGTTCAACCCAGCCAACAGGAGCTCACATTCTCTTTGTGAGGCTTGTATAAGCTGTCATTAAAATAAAGTTGTGGGTCAGGAATGGTAGTGCACTCAGAGGAAAGGCAGGATGAAGATAAGGGTCAAGACCGGCTGCCAAATGAGACTTTGCTTCAAATGGGAAAAAAGATGTCGTCAGCTGATAAAGTGGAGAATACAATGCCACGCAGTGCCATCTGATGTGGCCCCAGTTAAATGCTCTCCTTTACAAGAGTGGCCATGGTCATTCTCCCTGTACAGCCCCAGAGAAGACGAGCGGCACACTCGGTGCTGGTATCCGGGCAGGGATGATAACGCGGCCGAGGGAGAACTCAACGGAGTTCAAGAACTTCTAGGGCTCTGGGGACGGGCTGTTCCTTTCAATCCACCTTTGCTTCTGCCGCCTTAGCACATGACTTCAAGGTGGAGTGCTTGGAGCGTGGCGGACAGGAGACTCTGGCTGGAGTGCCTGTTCTTGGGAAGAGCCTCTATGGAGGAATAGACTCCTTCCTGATCCTCTTCCTTTGTGTCCAAGTCTGCCACACACAGAGGCACTCATACAACCTTGGGAGACCAGAGAGTCAATGTCGTCATTCAACAATAGAAAAAAAAAAAAAAAACCAAAGGAAGAAATGAGGTCACTCAAAGGTGTCTCTTCAGCCACTCAGGGAGCAAGCTTCTCCTGGGACTCCTGAGTACACTGCACACATGTCATAAGTGAGGTAATCTCTAGGCAGAGTTCCTGGAGAACAGCACACTCATAACTACTGAGTCCCTCTCCAATCCCTACAGCACTGGCTTCTGAACAGTATTGCAATAGCGTGGGTGAGTCAAACTATACCCCACTTTGTCTAGGTCACGACAGGCACACCAAATTCTACTAGTAAACATTGTATTCTTCACTGCACTGAGACAGTAAGAAAATGAACTTGTTTTCCTTCAAGTCCTCCGTGAATAAGTAACAAAAAAAATCATTTTTCTAAAGA
Source organism: Apodemus sylvaticus (assembly GCF_947179515.1). NCBI lineage: Eukaryota > Metazoa > Chordata > Mammalia > Rodentia > Muridae > Apodemus > Apodemus sylvaticus. The sequence continues at coordinate 80,800,507 of NC_067485.1, read as the reverse complement.
CCAGAATACGACATTTTTAGCATTCTTCTCAGGCCAGTGGTGTCTCAAGGTCAAGTGTTCCCATGATGAGGCTTCCAGCCGAGGTAGAGGGTTTTATGGTTCGATTGGATTTTTATTTTGTTTTGTTTTGTTCAGGCAACACTATTTTACTTGAAAGAATGAGTGGCAAAATATATGTGCTCAATTGAGACTCTATTGGCTCGATTTCCTTAAAGAATGAAGAAAGCAAGCACGCCCTGAAAAAGAAAACCCTGACTGTATCTGTTGCTGCCAAGAACAACATTTGCGCTGTCACCAAAAGTCAGAATTTTAAGAAATACTGCAACTGTAAGGTTGACGTTCCCCAGTACATCAGACTTCCCAGATGAAACTGACATTGATATTAAATAATCAATTAAATTATTCCTTAAATAACGTAGCCAAGTACCTTTGTATCTATGTAATCTGACCTAATACTTTCTGCGTGTCATTTTGCAAATTCAGACACAGTTTTTAAAATTCTAGAGCAGGAGAAGTTACTCTTTGAGTCAGTGTGCTTGCTGCTCAAGATTGGGAACCCACATTCGAATCTCTAGCACTCACTCACATAAAGAATTATACGGCCACACGAGCATCCGTAAGCCCAACAGTCGGGATCACTGGGACTTGCTGACTGCAAACTTGGCTTCAGGTTCCATGAGAGACCTTGTCATGAGGGAATAATGTAGAGAGTAGTAGAAGACAACAGACACTCAGGGTCCTCCTCTGACCCCCAGGTGCTGTAAAGAATGGACATGTCCTCTCTCTCTCTCTCTCTCTCTCTCTCTCTCTCTCTCTCTCTCTCTCTCTCTCTCTCTCTCCCCCTCTCTCTCCCTCCTTTCCCCCCTCTCTCCACACACACTTTTTCTCTTTTTCTGGTAGTGTGTGTGTGTGTGTGTGTGTGTGTGTGTGTGTGTGTGTAAGAGAGAGAGAGAGAGAGGGAGAGGGAGAGAGAGAACAAAAAGAAATCTCAAACACATGCTAAATGGATGGGTTTTTGTATAGGAATAGTAAAAGTTCATTGGAGAGACCTGCGGTGTCTCAGGGAGTCTGTGGGAAGACTGTCCGCTCTGATTTAGGTTTTACTCTACTAACAAGCTAGAAGGGGCAACTCATATGACCTCCCAGTAGATGCTGAAAGAACACTTGACAAAATTCAATACATTGTTGCGACAGTCACTAACTGCATACGCATTGTGGAATTAATTCTTTTAGCCACAATGAAGAATAAAATTGTCATCTGCAGGAAAATTGGGTGCTGCAGGAGGTCATCTTGTTGAATGAATTAGGCCGTTCTTAGGAAGACAAATGCATTGTCTCTTATTTGTGGTTCCTAGTTTTTTATAATGCTGCATGCCAATGTGTATATATGTACATATGTATGTACGTATGTATGTATGTAAGTATGACAGGAAAGTAGAAATGAAAACTCTCTAGGAGAAAAAAGAAGATAAACAGAAAAGTATGGAGAGATGAGAGACAGACAACTGAGTGGACAAATGCGCTCAGCAACGCGTGCTGGTGAGAGTCCTCATATAACCCAGTACCATGCTCCGTGCATATACGCACAGTGAAAATGATTTTAAGGATATTTTAAAAACTGTCCATGAACTAATAAAAGCTAACTTCTTTAATCTGATTAAGGAAATCTAAAAACTTCAGTCAACCTATTTAAAATATACTGTGTGCGTTCACCATTCCCACGCATGCTCACACTAAAGGTCTTAGCCGGTGCAGTAAGAGAGAGAGATAAAAGGGAGGATTAAGACTGTATCCTATTGGCAATGTGATTATTTATGTTAAAAATGGCAAGGGATCTACAAAATGTTTCAGAATTTGGTGTGTTCAGTAAGTTGTCAGTTATAAGATTAATACACAAAACTGAGTTGCATCCCTGTAGGTTAGCAATACAAGTTTAAAATGGTGCCTCTTGGGCTGATCAGATGGCACAGAGGATAAAGCACTTGCTACACACCTGAGGACCTGAATTATCACCCTCAGAACCCATTTCAAGCCAAGTGTGGTAACGTGGACTTGGAATGTCCACGCCTGCACTGACACGGCAGGGGGATGAATCACGGGCTCATCACCTCACATGGAGTATGTACACAGTGGTAAGCAGCAAAGACACCCTGTCTCAGACAAGATGGAGGATGAGGACTGGCACCCCAGGTTCTCCACATGTGTGCCACACACATGACCGTGTGCACATGCAAACATGTGCATGCACACACACACATACAAGCATGCATACACTCATACAAGCACACACATGTATACTTTTAAGATATCTGCTCTTGATGTGGTGGCACACCTGTAACCTCAGGACACAGGAAGAAGCAGCTGAAGGACTGTGGGGTTTAGGCCAACCCGAACTACACAGCAAAGCTGACTGAAAACAAAACAGAACAGTCCACATTATGGTTAGTGTGTGAAATGGGGTGAACACTTGGTTGCCAGATTGGGGTTATGTTTTGGGAGATTGTAAGACTTTTGAGAGGACTAGTGAAGGGAAATGGGTCTTGGGAGACAGGGCTTCCTGTCCTGTGTCAGCTGACTGCCAGCATAAGGTTACCAGATACCACACACAAAACCACACACAGAAACACATACACCAACACACACACACACCACACACACCAACACACACATACCACACACACCAACACACACACACATACTACACACACCACCACACACACCACACACACCACCACACACAGAAAGACATACCAACACACACATACCACACACACCAACACACACCCCAACATACACATACCACCACCACCACCCACACACCACCATACACACCACACACACACACACACACACACACACACACACACATACACACAACCACCACCACCACCACCACATGCACACCACCCCTACCCTCCCTTCTCAGCCACAACAGACTAAATCTCCTCAAATTTTGGGCCAAATTAAGTCTCACACACACCTTCAACTGTGTTTGGTCAGGCCTCTCCTCACAGCACTGAGAAATAACTAATGCAGTATCTGAAACAATAGCACCAAATATAAAATGCAGAAGTATAAATCAAATGCATATAGAATACATATTCTAAAAAATTAGAGCATTAATTTTTAAAAAATCAGACTTTCCAGAAACAAAGATAATATATGTGGTTCGCAGAGTTGGAGATTTGGTATTGCTAGTTTGTTAATCCTTTCCAAGTTGATCTGTAAATTTAATGCAATAATGCAAAATACAAATAGATTTATTATTTGCTTATCTCTGTGTGTCTCTGCCCCAACTCACTCTCTGTCTTTCTGTCTCTCTGTGTGTCTCTCTGTCTTTCTCTGTGTCTCTCTCCCTACCTCTCTCATGTGTGAGGGAGGTGTGAGTGTGTGCATACAAGCATTTCAGGTCCTGAGAGACAGAAGAGCATTTGAAGCCCCTGGAACAGGAGTTACAGGCAGTTGGGAGCTGTCCAATGTGGGCGTTCTGATCCTCTGAAGAGCCAAGGTAACTCAAACTGCTGAACTGTCTGTTCAGCCCCTGGATTTCTTTTGTATATCATCAAGATATTGAAAAAAATACAGGCCTAAACTACTTTGAAAAAGAAAGAAATGTGAAGAGAGAATGAGGGAAAGTGACAAAGTCATGTGTCCTGCAGTGGCTCTCTCTCTCTCTCAATGGCAGGTGAGTCTGTGGAACTCAAGCATGCCATGCCTACAGGCTTTATATTCTAGGAAATAGAATGCCCTGAGAGAAACCTCGGTGGTTTGAGTAAGAGTCAGCCCTAAAGGCTTATCTATTTGAATATTTGGTCCCTAGATGGTGGAACTTTGGTGGATGAATTAGGAGGTATGACTTTGTTGGAGGTTTCAAATTCCCATGGCATTCCCAATTAGCTTCTGGGAAACAGAGGCAGGGGCATTTGTGAGTTCAAAACCAGCCTGGCCTACAGAGCAAGTGTCTGGACAACCAGCACTACACAGAGAAACCCTGCCTCTGCATTGGGGGAATACAGGAGAAGCATATCAGACAAGAGCTCTGGGGCATCTGCCATATACAGAAGGTTCCCATGGGTGGGGCACGTGGTCACAGCTCAGACGCGAGCCATCCTCCATGGGAAGAACCGCTACAGAAAAGGCACATTGGAAATGCCCACAGCCAGTCTTGGAGCCCTGTAAGGACAGGGTGATCATTTACCACCAGCCTTCTGAGACAGAGATAAAGACTGATTTCCTTTTTCTTTTTTCAATGCCAAGTATCGCTCACGTTTTGCCACTGTTTCTAGCCTAGCCCAACATTGTCCCAGAACCTCCACAGCACCTTGCTTATGCTCAAGTGCACCACAGGGAATCATTCCAATCCCAGAAGCCCCAGGTCCCACTCCTGTCTGCTTGATTGCACATTAGCCTTTCCTCCAAGGGGTCAAAGAGTTACCACCACTATGGAACAAAGTGTGGATCCTCTTAAGATCTATCAGGCCCGGCGTGGTCCGGCTCCTGCTGTTTCACAGGCCTCATCCCTTTGCTCCTCTACAAGGCTCTTCTTCATGCCATGTGTTCCGCCGCCACAGGGCTGCTGTGCTTATTCTTGTATCTCTGAACTGCGGGCACCCACGTGGCCCCTTTACAGTCTAGGTCTTATCTCAGTGTCCATTCATCTGAGAGGGTTTTCTTCCCCTCATAATCCAGGAAAGGACCCTTAACTGCCTAATGTCTTAAGTTGGAACAATTAATTCCATTTAACATTATGCAATAATCGTTTCATTATGATATTTTTATAATATGGTCTTTGGATTATGTCTGTTGTTAATTAGGCTATAAGACTATATGACATCAGGGCCTTTGGATTTTGCTAAATGTTGAAACTGCAGCATCTCACACAGTAGCCGCATCATGGGAGGTACCCAAATATTTACTAAGGATTAGATGCAGTAATGAGTCCTGAAAATTAGTTATATATAATGATGTCAGCACGGTTTGTAATGATGTTGTATCAGAAACACCTCAAAAACCCATTAAATAGGCTCCATTAAATAGGACATATCATGTTACATCTATACAGTAGAATATTGTGCAGCCATTTAAGGTGTTCATATGGGAAGATCCTCAAAATCTGTAGGTGAATAAAGCAATGCACAGGTGAGTGTACCCAGTGCTCCAGCCACCTAGCAAAGGCAAAAAGTAAATTAAACACATTGAACTGTTTGTGCAGCATCAAAACATGGATTGAATGTTTGCACAAGAAACTAAGAACCAAGGCTGTCTGTCTGGGGTAGGTGAGAACTGGGGAGTGAATGTCAGAGAGGGAGAACTTCTGCTGATAACACACTAACGCGTTATCTCTTTGCAATTCAATTAGTATAACTTTTTCAAAGTGCTCCTGCCCAGACGTTATTAAATGCCACTGGATGGAAGAAAATGTGAACAGTTATTTATTCACCTCCCTCTACTGTTCTATGGTGGTTTGTATACATTTAGCCCAGGGAGTGACACTATTAGGAGGTGTGGCCTTGATAGAGTAGGTGTAGCCTTGTTGAAGTGGGTGTGGCCTTGTTGGAATAGGTGTGTCACTGTGAGTGCAGCCTTTAAGGCCCTCATCCCAGCTGTCTGGAAGCCAGTCTTCTCCTAGCATCCTTCAGATGAAGATGTAGAACTCTCAGCAACTCCTGCACCATGCCTGCCTGGATGCTGCCATGTTCCTGCCTTGATGATAATGGACTGAACCCCTGAACCTGTTAGCCAGCCCCAATTAAATCTTGTCCTTATAAAAGTGGCCTTGGCCATGGTGTCTGTTCCCAGAAGTGAAAGCCTGACTAATACATATTCTCATCATCAAGGGAGGTGGGTTGGGTTTATCAGCCACCAGTCCCAGCAGGTCTTAGGAGTTTCCTGGTGGGGTGGGGGTGGGGTAGCAGGAAGCTTTTTCTTTTGAGATGTGTGTGTGTGTGTGTGTGTGTGTGTGTGTGTGTGTAAAAATGCAATGTTGAAAGACTTTGAGATGACTACAGTCACGATGAACCCCAAACTGCTTTTCATCGTTTAAGGAGTGCATCAGCTACATACTCCAGTACAACAATCTTTGTTTCTGTGGGTCTCCATTTCTAGATGAGCAAACTTCAGCAAGAAACTCCCATACAAGCAATGGAAGGAGCTGCCCAAGGCCATTCCTCCTAACACAGAGCCATCCGGGCCTGATGAAGAGTTTACATTCCTTCTGAAGCAGCCTAGGGTGAGACAGCTCCTTCCCCACTCCAAACAAGGAAAGGAGAACGTGGGGGCAGCCTGGCCTTCACAGGTTTTATTTTAAACCTATGACATTTTATGACAGACTGATGTAAGTTGGGTCAGGCTGGATCTTGGTCCTCGGGGATAGTACTGCAGGAAGGGGAAAATATCCAACTTCTGTTTTGACTGTTACACTCGCCTAAGCAGGAGGGAAACAGAGGGGAAAAATGTTCTTGGCTGGAGCACTGCGAACCCTGCCAGTGAAGACTGATTGCCAAAGACATCCCCTCAGCCCCATTAACACCATGACACCAGTGGAGAGGAGATGAACACTTAGTGACACTCCCAATGTCTTGGAAACTTTTGAAAGCAAGAGCGTGTCTCTATGAACTAAGTAAGGGGTGGGGAGAAGGTATCTAAAACACAAAGTACTTGGAAGAAACCAGAGAAAGGGAGGGTTTTGCTCCATCCGATCCAGTTGAAAGGCACCTGGGCTGTGCTGCAGGAAAGCATTCCCATGTAAGACTTCCCCACTGTCCCAGCCCTTAACCTCCATATCACCTTGGTCCCTCAGGACTGGAGTCTAGATCACCTGTCCAGGCCGTGAGGAGAGCGACTGCATCAACAGTAGGGCGCATAAGAGCTCGCTGCACGCCTACACTACACATCAGACACTGAGACCAACAATGTCCCAGGCCACTCACTCACTCATGTGAGGGGTTAGTGGGTTCTCCTTCCCAAAAGCCTCCCCCCCCAGGCCCAGCATGGATTCCTACTTGGAGAACAGGTGATCTAAACAACAATTCTGAACCACCAGGAAGTTGTGGGAAGACAGGTAGCATGTCTGAGATCACAGGCAAGCTTGTCCAGGGAAGACAGATAGCTAGAGCCTTGCCTGCCCTTTGGAAAGGCGCCTGTTGTTGCTTGTCTTCTCTTCAGTTTGTGTTTGCTGTTTGCTTTGGTTTGTTTTGGAAGGAGGGAATGAACTCCAGGTAACTCTTCCTGAAGCTCTTTGTCCACACACAGCCATTAGAATAACTCTAAGAAACTATTGGAATCACCACCACACAACCATATGAATCACTCCATACCAAGGGGAAAGACTACAATAGAACTTTTGTTTGTTTGTTTGTTTGTTTGTTTTGTTTTGTTTTTTTTGTTTTTCGAGACAGGGTTTCTCTGTGTAGCCCTGGCTGTCCTGGAGTTCACTCTGCAGACCAGGCTGGCCTGGAACTCATAAATCCAACTGCCTCTGCCTGCCAAGTGCTGGGATTAAAGGTGTGCGTCACCCAGCTGCAATAGAACTGCCCAGCTACAATAGAACTTTTAAAAGTAAATATATTGATTCTAAGTTAAATTTTGTGTGTTTATGCATATCTGTGTGTGTGTGTGTGTGTGTGTGTGTATGTGTGTGTGCATGCGTGCATGGGTGTGCACACCCATGTATGGTATTCTTGTGAAGATCTGAAGATGGCCTTCAGGTCAGCTTTACCTTATACCTTGTTTGAGACAGGGTCTATCTCCACTAACCATGCCAGACTAGCTGACTGAAGAGCTTGTAAAAATCACCCTGTCTCTGCCTCCTGTTTCACAGCAGGAATGTGCTAGGATTATGGATTCCTACACTATGCAGGTTCTGAGGGCCCTGACTCAGGTCCTCAGGTTTGTGTGACGGTTGAGATGAGGTGGCTCTGAGTTATCCCACATGATATAAAGCAGTGGTTTATCAACCTGTGTGTAGTCCTACAGTTTTTTACTCCATTTTGAGAAAGTATGACTGTAACCCCTATGTAGACCTCCAAACTGAACACCTTACATGCACCACCCATCTAACACAGACTGAGAAGTGACCAGAAGTAAAGGGCGACCCTACATATTTATATTTGGAACTAATTTAGTCTATGGAGGCATATGAGTGTATTAAAATCCTATCAGGGTCACCAGACCTAAAAACGTATTAAAAACCAGACAAAAGCAAAAGGTTTTACCAGAGTGTAACCCACTTGACTGGATGCCACCAAGTGACAGACACCTAATACTTGATCATATGGTGTCACAGCAACCTATCGCCTGATAACCGTCTACCTGTTCACCCAGGTGAACTGGACCCAGAACAGCCCATGCTGGGTTTTGGCACCTCCCACAAACCAGAGTCATTTAGGCAGAAGGAACCTTTGTTGAGAAGATGCTATCAACAGACAAGTCTGTGGGATGTTCCCTTGATTAGTGATTGAGGAAGGAGGGCCAGCCCACTGTTGGAGCACGCCATGGCTGGGCCGCTGGTTGTGACAGTAAAAGAAATAATGGGACGCACAGCCACAAACACTGTTCTGCCACCGTGGCCTCTGCTACAGTTCCTGCCCCTGGGTTCCTGCCCTGACTTCTCTTCATGATGACCTAATAAACTATAAGATGAAATAAACACTTTCCTCCACATGTTGCTTTGGGTCATGGCCTTTCCCAAAGCATTGGGATCTAAATTAGGAGACTGCAGTTTCCTGCATTCAGACCCAGGCTTACACCAACAGCTGAACTCTATAGCCTTGCTTTCAAACCCTGATGTCAGCTGCCTCCCAGCACTGGTCTGGCTTGTAGCTTTATCAGCATAGACTCTCACAGTCTACTTCTGGAACCTTTCCTGTTCTACTGCAGCTGCTTTAACTTGTACTCCTTCTGTAAACTACATATATGTATATGTGTGTATGTATATATATACATATACATACATAAATATAAATGAACATATACCTATACACATACACATACATATATATACATGCCATGTGTGGTGTGTATTATCTGTTTACCTGTCAAGTTGCTATCATTGAAACGTCTGGACCTTGAGAATTTATTCCTATGCAATAACCTGTGATGTTGTAGAAAGAGCAAACATGTTCTTCTCTGTCTCTGGCTGGCATGCTCACAATATGCAGCAAATGCTTTTACCCACTCAGCCAGCTCGCCAGCCCTAAGGTTAAAGGTTAAATGAATTAGCTGCTAGGGATCATGGCACATGCCTTCAACTCCAGCACTTAGGATGCTGGCCTGGGAGGATTGAGAATTTGAGACTAGCTTGGCCTAGTGAGAAGCCACATCATGAGACCCTGGTGCTCACACACACACATGTATGCACACAAACACTGGATGTTTGGATGTATGTATGTATGGATGGATGGAGGTATGGATGTATGGATGAATGGATGGATGGATGGATGGATGGATGGATGGATGGATGATAGATAGATAGATAGATAGATAGATAGATAGATGGAAGGAAGGCAGACAGAACAATAGGCAGACACTTTCAGTGTGCTCTGATACGGTCACTTTCAAAGAGAAGAGAGAGTAATATTGGAATGAAGAAAAGGGCCTGGGGAATCTATAGAGTGCTCTAATTCATACCTTTAAATTTACAACACACCAGGTAGCATTCTGGAATGATTATCACACACACACACACACTTCAGATTTATTCCATATGTCCAGGACCCCCACACTCCATTATCTAAGACACCAGGGTCATCAAAGGGGAAAAGTACTCTCTCCCAGATCAGCATCTGACCAACAGAAATAGACCTGCCTTTTCACTGAAGCTATTCTCTGGGGTCTTGTGGTTCTATTCTCTCCTGCTTTTAATGTTGGAAAATCTAATTCCAAACAAATGTTAATAGCTTCATTATGTGAGCAAAAGGCTAATAAGTTATGCAGCTGAAGCGATTTCAGGCTTAAGCTTTTTGTGGAGTAATATTTGATATTACTGTTGACATAAATCTATTGCTATTGTGGGTCACAGATGTATGTAAAGCTCCCAAAAAGTAAACCAAAACTAAACTGATTACATTCCCAATAGAAGAGGTGTAACGGGAGTTTGGAATTCTGAGGCTTTAGTGCATTGTATTTAACGAGAAGTAGCAAACAATAAAACCATGAAGGGAGAATCTAGGACTGGGAGATGGGTCCACGGGTAAAGGAGCTTGCAGCATAAGCATGAGGACCGGAGTTCAAATCTCCAGTACCCACATAAAACATGCAAGAGTAAGGAGTTAAACACAGCCATGCAGATCCATAACTCCAGTGCTTGGGGGCATGGGGGTAGAGATAGGAAGATACTTTAGACTTGATGATTGCCAGTCTAGTTCCAGGTTCAATAAAAGATACAGCCTCAAGTGACTAATGCAGAGGACAAAGCAAGATGTGTAAGAGTGTACACACACACACACACAAACACAGGAAACCAAGACTAGAGAAGGCTAATCTAGTAAAATGTTTATGAATGCATAAAGACCTGGATCTTATTCCCCAGAACCCACACAAAAATCTAGGCATTATGACACACCCCTCTAATTCCAGCACAGCAAAGGCAGAGGTGGCAGGGACACCTGAGCCTTGATGGCCAGCCAGCCTGGTCTGCTAGGTGAGTTCCACATCAATAAAAGATCCTTGTCTCGAAATACAAAAGGGCAGAGTGGGTGGCTTCAATGGGCGTGGCCCCCACAGGCTCATGGGGTTCGAATACTTGGTTTGCAGCTGGTGGAACTGTCTAAGAAGGATTGAGAGCTGTGGCTTGGTTGGAGAAAGTGTATCCGGTAGGGGTGGCCTTTGAGGTTTCAAAAGCCTGGCACCCTGTCCAGTTCTCTCAGTCTCCTGCTTCAGGATCAAGAAGCCTCTCTGCTTTTCCTGCCACCACGCCCTTGCCTTGCTCATTAGGAACTCTGACCCTCTTGAACTGTAAGCTTAATTAAACGCTGTCTTTTATAAGTCGCCCCAGTCACAGTGTTTCCGCACAGCAACAAAAAGTATCTAATATTGGGCCTGAAGACCAAAGCCAGAAGTCTTCTAGCCTCCATGTATCTCCATCACACAGGCAAGTGCACCAGCACACACCTATGTTCACACATGCTGTGGGGGAGCGGAGAAAACAAAGCAGGTTCCCAGGACCATGCTGCAACAAAACACAGGTTGGCAAACCCAAGGAAACTCTCAGAAAGCATGGAAGAAAAGCGAGGAGACCCTAGACTGCTGTCAATAGGGTGGCTCTAGGGCAGGAACCTCGCAGTGTGTGAAAAGGCAAATGAGTAGCTTCTTTGGTCTGGACAGCCTTGCCCATGACGGACACAGCTTTTCTGTGAGAGTAAGAGAATGGTTCTGGGGGCCAAGGATCCCTGACGAAGCTTACAGGAACAAGGCACTTCCCTAGGCCAAGCCACCAGACAAGACGGCGTGGCTCTCAACCCCTCCGCACATGGGAAGAAAGAATGGGGACACCAGATACATCCAAGGTGACTCTTTATGCCATAAATTAGGGCCACTGTTGGATTTGATAGCCACATCAGACCTTCTTCAGATTCGGGTCATTTAACTTCAAATCTGCTTTGCACAGAAGACAGGGGGTGACAGGCCAGCAGCCCACAGGCCTGTTTTGACTGTATCTCATCAGGGCCGACGGTCCCTAAAAGTTCCCCCTTGCTGGCATTTGGCTCAGATTAGGAGATCCCTTTCTATTCCATACTCAACTGTAGTCTTAACTCTGACTCCAACCTCTTGGGCTACCCGGTAAGCTTTAAAGTGAGCATCACGCTTAAAATCATGGAACACCGCCTAGAGAGGAGACCCAGCAGCTGAGAGCACTTTCTGCTCTTCCAGAGGACCTGGGTTTGATTTCCAGGATTTACATGGTGGCTCACAACCATCCAAAAGTTCCAGTTCCACGGGATCAAACACCCTCTTCTACCCTCCCCAGGAACTGGGCACACATACGGTACCCATACATACATCCAGGCAAAATACTCACACGCACGGAATGTTAGCTCTGAGAACCCTTTTATTTCATTTCCTTTTCTTCCAAGAAAATTCCTTAAATGAGTAGTTCTCAAGGTCTGTAATGCCCTGGCCCTTTAATACAGTTCCTCATGTTGTGGTGACCCCTCAACCATAAAATTATTTTGTGGCTACTTCATAATGGCAGTTTTGCTACCATTATGACTCATAATGTAAATATCTGATATATATCTGATGCACAGCCCCTGTGAAAGGGTCATTAGAACCCCCCCAAAGGATTCAAAACTCACAGGTTGAGAACCACTGCCTTAGATGGTCAGTCACAAGGACAGTCATAATGGTTTACAGACATTGAACACTCTTAAGCACTAGGCCAAGAGATTTACATATTTTAATCAAATGAGTGCAATATGGCTTTGGCTTTGGTCTCCCTTTTGAATCAGGTGAACCTGAGACATGCTTGCCCTCCTCTCATCTCGCTCCTACATTGTGAAGACACCTTACCAAGCACTAACCCTTGGGCATCCAAAGCCTAGGAGTAGCAATGGCTCATGGCAAACAGGAAGCAAAAAAAGGAATCCAGGAACTAGCCACAGCAGGATCCAGTCCCAAAGGCATAGCCCAAGTGATTTATCTGCTCCAGGTAGGTGGATCTTCTGAAACGTCCACAGTCCCCCACCCTAGCTGGGTACCAAGACTGTGACAGAGAGGAAGGTGAACATCTCAAATTCAAACTGGAACACGTAGGATATAACTCTTGTCTCTTCTGACTTCTTCCTATTTCTAACAGGCACTTTACACTTGAGCATGTAATAATGTTTGCACTGCATTTGCTCTGTGTCAAGCTGAGAGAGAGACAGGAGGATACATCATTTAGAAGAGCATTCTTGACGCCTTCAACCATGACTTAGTTGTCATAGACAATATGACTTATTGTTCTGCCAAGTCACAGACTGTGCAACCAGTTCTTACCCTGTTGTCTTCCTGGATCTCCCAGTCACTAGAGAAAGTCGTCAGCTGCTGACCTTGGGAACAGTTAGCAAACTGGAAAAGGCTGGAAAACATCCTTCTGTTCTCCTGTGTGTCTGGAAGGATGGCATCTTGGAAATTGACTCCGTGCGGCAAGAGATTGTAATTTTCATCCATCCTAAGGGGAAAGGGTCAAAGCAGAGACATAGGTGAGGCGAATGGAGATGGGCCAGATGCAGTCTGGTTTACAAAGGACAGAAACTGTCTTGCTAATGTCACCATGAAGTCTGGCATGGTTCTCAGGAAGGGACTTCTACCATTAACACTTCTCATTGCTTTCTTCTTTGCTTGAGTCTAGCTTAAGGGTTTCTAAAAAATGGAGTCTAGACAAGGCACAAGGTCTCAAGTGTAGGCATTCCTGTTGGTCTGTCTCCCATGTCTTATAATGTCTGTTGCTTCCTGGTGAGCAGACAGAAGTTGTAATGTGACCTGGATTTAAGCCTCACTGCTACACTGGGCTTGTGATGCGAAGCCAGCTTCTTCTTTAAGCACCATTGTCTTCCTGTCTGCTACAACAGGACTGTAATAGAATATACTCTCTTGGTGTTATCATGGGGATCACAATGGAAAACTGTAAAGGTGACTCAGTGGGTAAGAGCACTTCCTGCTCAAGTGTGAGGACCCAAGGTCAAATCCATAGCACCCCCATAAAAAGCCTGTTGTGGCTGGGCATGCCAGTAACACGAACACTGGGTAACAGAGACGGGCAGATCTTGAGAACCTGCCAGCCCAGCCTAGCCAAAACGGCAAGTTTCCAGGTCGATGAGAAGCCCTATCTCAGGGAAATAAAGTGAATAGAGACAGAAAAAGATGCCACACATACTCCAGTGCATGCACCACATACACACCTAGCACACACATCCAACAGGCACAAGGATAACAAAGAACTTGGCACACAGTGAATGTGGTGCAAATATTAATGAATGTTTTCACACGCTCAAGTGTAAAGTGTTTATTAGAAATAGAAAGGAAAAAGAGATGAGAAATCTAGCCTAAGGGTTCCAGTTTGAATTGGAGATGTTCCTCTTCCTCTCTGTTTCAACCTTGGTACCCAATTGGGGTGGGAAGTTTCTGGAGAGTGGATCTACCTGGAGGAAATAAATCACTGGGGGGTGGGGGGATGCCTCTGGGGCTATATCCTGCTGTGACCCCGCCTATATTCCTGTCTGCTTCCTGTTGGCCAAGGGATGAAGCTCTTCTGCAGAGCACTGCCTCAGTCATCTGCCCCAGTGCACAGGGCCACACAGCCAGAGAATGAGCCAAAATAACCCTCTCTGCTTTCTCTCAGTCACTGGGAGTGAGCAAGAGGGGAGAGGAAGGCTGGACCAGAGGAGGAAGGCCTGGTGTGCAGCTGTTAGCCTACTTCAGGGCAAGACAGCCCTATGAAAAGATGGTCCATCACAGCCTTGTGTAACTTTCTGCCAACAGATCACCGCAAGAGATGAAAACATTGGCTGACCACCGCGCAGTCACTGGACCATGTTGTGATTTAAAAAAATACAATAATGAGCAAAAGTCCAACAGTGCCTGCTCCTTCCAGAGCTTTCATCCAGTGGAAAATAAAGCCGCGTCCAGTTGTTTTATAGCTGGGCTTTCAGTGTTTCCCCTAAATACAAACATAAAAGGCCGGCTTGGATTTCTTTGTATCAAGACAAGGCACGCTTGCAGTGCTGGCTGACTTTATTTAGAAACTATACTTTCCAGACAATTACAGAAAAAAAAAATTAAGAAATCAACCTAATCTGGTACGCAGTTCACAACTGCCAACGCAAAGCAGAACACACATTCTAAACTTAGCCTGTCTTCAATATGGAAAGCACATGTGGCCTTGAGTTTACAGATCCCCTGCTGCGGAGATCACCACTTTCTCTCTCAGAGACTTCAAAACTGAATCTGCAGCCAGTGGTCAGAATCTTTCCGGAGAACCTTGGTACAATTGGTAAGACTGAGGCTATTACCTTGGCCTCTCTCTCTCTCATTCTCTCTCTCTCTCTCTCTCTCTCTCTCTCTCTCTCTCTCTCTCTCTCTCTCTCTCTCTCTCTCTCTCTCTCTCTCTCTGCTGTTCTAGATCCATCGTAATTTGAATTAGAAACAACCCACAAAGCTTGGGGGTTCCAGCTGCTGTTTTCCACCTGCAATTTAGGTTGAATTGGATTTAGGTTGAATTCAGTAGTCGATATAAATGAACTGAATTTGGGGGGATTTGCTGTCACAAGATTGGAGGTGTCTACATAGGATCCACCACCTGCCTGATGCCCTTCTGCACTCTTCCAAGCATTGTGGTGCTGGGGTCTTTACCTTTCCCACCAGCTGGCTCTCAGTAAAGCTCTGCTAATTTGAATTACAGGGCAGCTGGTCAAGATTGAGACCTGGGGAGAGGGGGGCGGGACTGGGGGCGGTGCCGGGCAGGGAGCTGCTTTCTGGCATCCAGTGGGTAGGAAAGGAGAGCATTGGTGTACCTTAACCGACAGGGCTTCCCCAGGAGCTTCAGGAGCTTCTGTCATGATTTGCTTCTCGCTTTTATCCAGATGGGAATTGGTGGAGGGGAGGAGCATGAGAGCGGCCTCTGAGGGAACTGGCTGGAAACTTACACTTGAGAAGTTCAGACAGAACTTCCAGAAGCCAGACAGAATCCCACCAACTGATGGCAAAGGTTATCGTTCTCAAAACGTCAAATGGGTGTTTGGAAAGCACTTTGATAGCATGAGCGTTTGATCCCAGCACTCAGGGGACTGAGGCAGGAAGATAACCCGGGGAAAACAGAAAAACCCGGTCTCATAAACAAAAAAAGCACCTCGATATTTTTGCCTTTAATCCCAGTCTATGCGTATTACTCCAAAAGCATATATGTATCTTAAACATCTTTAGCCAAGGATGGTCAGGATCTTCATAGAAGACAGCAAAGAGAGAATGAACAGCCTACTAAGTCTTGTTTAGTTTTTTGGGGGGTGGGGGTGGGAGGAGCGGGCTCCCTGAGGCGCTTCTGACTTGCTACAGGTAGCCCGCAGAGGGGGGCAGGCTCACCTTACAAAGAAGAAATAGGAGTAGTCCTGGACCACCCTGTGGGAGTGGCAGGAGAAGTAGCCCAGACTGGTAAAGTTGAGCCTGGAGCTGGCGGGCACCTCCAGCATACTGCCCCACGCCTGGTCACACAGCATCTCCACCTCTGCGGAGTAGAAGAGCCCTCCCTCTCCAGCTTGGTACTGCCACGGCAGGTAGTTGTAGAGGCTGGGCACCTCGGGGTGCAGCGCCAGCACCTTGGCATACACGATGGTCTCGGCCAGCTCGGCGCGGCAGCCTTCGCTCAGGGGTCTCCACTCCGACTGCAGCTGGCAGGCTCGCGCGGGCGCCTGGGAGGCGGCGAGGCAGAGCGCAGCAAGCAGCAGCGGGAGCGGCTTGCCGGCGGCTAAGCTCTAGCCCGGGCGCAAGGCACGCCCGGGTGCCGGGGGCAGCGGGGAGCCGGGAAGCCCGCAGCGCCTACCGGGGAACCACGGCCGGGGTGCTCAGCTGCACGCGCTCCGGAGAGCTGGGTGCGCGGCTAGCAGTATGACAGGGATCACCATGCCCCGGCCTTCTCCCCGCCATGCTTAAAAAGGGTCAAGAGGACTCGACGGGATGGGCGGGGACTGGGGCGTGGACCGCGGCAGGGGCGGGGAGTCAGGCAACCCGGCAAAGGTCCTAGCAGGGCTCCCGGGAGGAAGGGGCCAATCCCTGTGCCCTGGGACTCCAGTGTGACTAGATGAGGTGTGCATACTAGGGCTTGACCACCAGACCCAATTAGTTTGTAGGGTGTCATTTATCTGCTAGCTCAGAGCTTGTCAAGAGTAAAGAGTTGTTCCCTATGCAGGTGTTCTGCAACTATTGCTCTCAGTTTGCACCGTGGAGTGCTCTGCAGACTAAGTTTTCTATGCAAGTGATTTAGAATCAAAGCACATAGAAATCAAATCCGAGTTTGTCTTCCCAGAACTTCGCGTAAAATAATATTTTCCTCTCTCCCTCCCTCTACTCCCTTCTCCCTCTCATCTCCTCATCCCCTCTTCCTTTCTTGTCTGTTCCTCCTCTCCTCCTTTCTTCTTTCCTCTCCTCACCCTCCACTTCATCCTCCCCTCTTCTCCTCATCTTCCCCTCCTCCCCTCTCCTCCTCCCCTCTCCCTCTCATCTCTCTGTCATGTACACACACACACACACACACACTGAGTTTTCTGTAATAATGATGTTAAAAAATAGTCCCCATAAAGATTTGAAAAGTTGTTGTTCATGGATTTATTTATTTATTATTTATTATTTATTTATTTATTTATTTATTTATTAAAGAGTAACTGCTTTATACAGCCCCAAATTCAGAAAGTACTACACCTGGGAAGCAACTTCATCCTTAAGTTTAACAAAGCCTTTCACTAGTTACTGGGTAAAATGGAAGAGTCCAAAACCCTCAAAAGTTCCCAGTCTCCAATGCCTTTACTATTCTTGGTGTAATGAGAGTCAATGACAAGAGGGCCAAGGGTGTAACTTTGTAACCACTGGGCTTGCTGGGCGTGCATCATGTCCTGAGTTTGGTTCCCAGCACTTCATCAGATGGGCAAAGTGGCAAACACGCCGTACTTGGGAGATGGAGGCAGGAGGATCAAAGTTCAGGGCTGTTCTTACCTACATAGGGAGGCTTCCTAGGGAATCTGAGTCAAGCATGGACTAAAGAAACTGTAGAAAGAAAGAAAGAAAGAAAGAAAGAAAGAAAGAAAGAAAGAAAGAAAGAAAGAAAGAAAGAAAGAAAGAAAGAAAGAAAGAAAGAAAGAAAGAAAGAAAGAAAGAAAGAAAAAAGGGAGGGAGGGAGGGAGGAAGGAAAGGAAGGAAGGAAGGAAAGAAAGAAAAGAAGGAAGAAAGAGGAAGGAAGGTTACCTGTTTGTAAATGTATTGATCATATATTTATGTTATGGGTGTTATCCACATATCATTATCATGATTCATATAGGTATATGTACATATCTATGGTTCCAGGACCTGGAGAGAAGAGAGGTCCAAGGGCGATGTGAGGAGACTATACAGACGTGGAAGGGAGTGGGAAGGCCTCACCTCAGGCCCCCATGTCTTCCAGGGTGTCCTGGAACTCTGGTTGGATGGTTCTTTTTGTGACCACTTGGGATGGCTGCAGGTGTTGACCGGCAGCTCTTACAAACCCCAAACCATGCAGAAGAGGCTTAGAAGGAAGATGGACGTGAAAGAAACCCAAGGGAGGGCATGGGGCATTTTTAGACAATAAAAGGGACTCAGGCAGGAGCGTGCAGTTGTCAGATTTGGAGAGCTTCAGATATCATGAGGGTCACATGAGTTTAGACTGTTGTCCCTGGGCCAATCAGGCTTTACTTTCCCAATGTTCATCGAAGCCCTGAAGCAGGAAGAAGTGTAAGACAGAGGTCCTTCTCAGGCCTTGTATTTCCACGTGTCAAGCATTCAGCCTGCAACCTTGATCAATTTCTATCTTTATGGTGGTGTGAGGTGGGCAGGGATTTGGTCTTGCTATGTGGCCCTCTAATGCTTTAGGACAAAAATTTCAAGTGTGTACCACTTAGCTCAGTGAGGCCTAAATTATATAGGAAAATCTTAGTTGTAGGCAAAATAAATCCAGGGGACATCAGTGCCAAGGATATGGGTGACAGATGGCTCTCTGCCATTACTTGCCATGGGAAATACCAGACTTCCACACAATGAGTAGTGACGCTCGGCCAACATCGGAGGCCACTTATCAGCACAGCCCCATTGTCTCTCACTGGACATTTAAGCTATGAGCCTTCGCAGGGTTACTGTATGAACCTGCTCCACTGTCATAATGAAATACTACTGGCTGGAGGCTCACAGGGAAGAGATTTATTTTCCCAGTTCTGAAGACTAAAAGCTCAGTATCCAGATGCCAAGACTGGTGTCTCTGAAGACCTTTATCCCTGAAGTGTGTGTAAACTGCCATTTTGTATCTTTGCAGCCAGAGGTGACCTTTCCTCTGTGCTCCTCTGTCTTTCTCTTACCAGCCCAGTGGATTAGAGCCCCATCTTTATCAACTAGTCTAGCCTTAGTTACCCCCATAAAGGCTTCTTTACAAATACAGTTGCACTGAGGGCCAGGAGAGAGTTTTGCTCTATGAGTGGGGAGTGGGGAGGAGGAGACAGTGTAGACACAACGGTTGTTCAGCAGGTGATCTGTAGGTTTGCTTAAGAAAGACAGGGAGTGTGACATCATTTATATTCCTGGCACACAGACTCAGAGAAAGCATTGTCAAGTTGCTGTATTAACAGCCACCAAGTATGAGCCAAGTACTGTTGGATGGGCTGTGCATATTTTATTTTAACTCCATTGACAAACAACATACCAAAATAGATACTGCTAATGTTGTCCTCGTTTTTAAAAATCTGCATGTACATGATTTTATGTATAGTATGTGTGTGTGTGTGTGTGTGCAAGCATATGTGCTGTCCTGCACATTTGAGTGTGTGATCATGGGCACACAAGTGCCGTGATGCACATGTAGAGGTCAGAGGACAGCTTCAGATGCCGGTCTTCCGGATGTTGGTCCCCAGCTCCAACCTTGTTTAAGACAGGAACTCTTTGCCATTTGCCACTGTGTGTACCAGGCTAGCTGGCCCATGAGTGCCCAGAGATTCTCCTGTCTCCACAGCCCATCTCACCATTGGACCATTGGGATCACTGGCTTGATGTAGGTTCCAATCTCAGGTCCACACATTTGCATGGCAAGCACTTCACTGTATGAGCTACCTCCCTAGACCTGGAGTCATTATTAATTTTTAATTTGCTATTTTTAAAATTCTTAAATTGAAATGGATTTTTCTTCCATCATGGTAAAAATAGCAACAATGTTACTTAAATGTTACTATTTGCCCCATGGTACCACTGTTTTATATTTTAATTCCACAAAAGTACCAATTTTGCTGTAAATACAGAAATTCTTAAAGTATTAGACCTTTATTGGATTTATTTGGACCATTGTTGAAAATGTGTGTCTCTTGGATAAACAAACTTATTAGCAGCTATCCATGAAGACATGCATGTAAATGTTCCCTCCAGTAAATGGTCTAAAAATCTACACTGCTTTTTTCCTACTACTGTTGATATGTGTTTTTCTTATTTACTACTAAAAATCCTACTTTCTTTTCAAATAGTCAACTCTAAAGTTATCCATAATATGATTTTTAAGTTTTTGGTAGAATTTTTTATTCGATATATTTTTATTTACATTTCAAATGATTTTTCCTTTTCTGGCCCCCCACTTCCTAAAAGTCATATAAGTCCCCTTCCCTCCCCCTGTTCTCCCACCCACCCATTCCCACTTCCCTGTTTTGGTTTTGTCCTATACTGCTACACTGAGTCTTTCCAGAACAAGGGGCCACTCCTCTGTTCTTCTTGTACCTCATTTGATGTGTGGATTGTGTTTTGGGTATTCCAGTTTTCCTGGCTAATATCCACTTATTAGTGAGTGCATACCATGATTGATCTTTTGAGACTAGGTTACCTCACTTAGTATGATGTTCTCCAGCTCCATCCATTTGCCTAAGAATTTCATGAATTCATTGTTTCTAATGGCTGAATAGTACTCCATTGTGTATATATATACCACATTTTTTGCATCCGTTCTTCTGTTGAGGGACACCTGGGTTCTTTCCAGCTTCTGGCTATTATAAATAGGGCTGCTATGAACATAGTGGTGCATATATCCTTATTACATGCTGGGGAATGCTCTGGGTATATGCCCAGGAGTGGTATAACAGGATCTTCCAGAAGTGACATGCCCAGTTTTCTGAGGAACCACCAGACTGATTTCCAGAGTGGTTGTACCAATTTGCAACCCCACCAGCAATGGAGGAGTGTTCCTCTTTCTCCACATCCTCACCAACACCTGCTGTCTCCTGAGTTTTTAATCTTAGCCATTCTGAACATTTAGGCACATGGAGGTTAAATGACTTAGCAAATACCCAAGAGCTAAAAACTGGGCCAGGAGTCAAATCATGCAAAGAAAGTCTCCTGAGGTACACTCACTTAAAGTGAATACTTCAAGACACTTAAAGACAAAAACAGAAGGTGATTTAAAGGCACAAGGTGGTCCTTCACTTAGCGTCTATGTCAAGTTTATGGTGCCTCCTGTGGTTTGGATATGAAGTCCCCCACAGGCTTGCTTGTTGACCACTTGAACCCCAGCTGTCAGTGCCATTGGGGAAGCTTATAGAAACTTAGGAGGGAGGACATCACTGCAGAAAGCAGGATCCTGGAGCACATCCCTTGGGGATGCACTTCATCACAGGCCCATTCCTGTATCCCTCTCTCTGTTTCCTGTGAACCATGAGGTAAAGTCTTCGTTCCAACATATCGCCTACCACTAGGATGGTCTGCCCCACATAGGCCCAGAACTGACCACAGCACGGATTGTAGATGGCAATCTCTAAAACCCTGAACCAAGACAAATAATTCTTCCTGTAAGTCACCTTTTTCATGTGTCTTGGACACAACTAATCAGAAATACTAGTAGAGTTAGTAAGAACTTAGTACCAACCCCAGTGTCTTCGTTTGGGTTTTATCACTTTGAAAAGACACCATAACCATGGCAACTCTTTATATAAAGGAAAACATCGAATTGGTGCTGGCTTCAGTTTCAGAAGCTTAACCCATTATCATCACAGTGAGAAGCATGGCAGCAGCAAGCAGACAGGGCACCAGAGAAGGAGCTGAGAGTTCTACATCCTGATCAGAAGGCAGCAGAACCGTATACCACCCTGGGCAGAGCTTGAGCAGAGACCTCAAAGCCTACTCCGCAGTGACACGCTTCCTCCAACAAGGCCACATCTACTGCAAGAAGGCCAAACCTCCCGGTGGGCCAACTATTTAAAGACATGAGTCTGTGCAGGCCATGCCTATTCAAACCAGCACACCCAGGAAGGATTTAGTGACTGTGAAACTGACCTGGTGTTTACACTATTCAGTCGTGAAGCCCCCTTATATCTCAGTCATACGTTATAACTTATGCAGACAAGATAATATAAAGGTTGTTCTTTTAAATCTCATCTTCAAGCGCCTCGGGGCCTGGCTGGACAAGTTTTGTCTGCCTCCACTACCTTTAAAGCCTTGGCTTTCCCTTCTGTTTAGACAAGTCAATGAATAAACAGCCATAGGCCTGGCTATTTTCTATCCTCTCCTAGAAAGTTGACAGAATCAAAGCCCTTCCAATATTACTCAAAACATCTTTTCCTGCCGCTCAGCCCAGAGACTGTCCTCATGGATTCTCTGGCTGGTCAGTTATGTTTTTCTTCTCTGTAAAATCTGGTGGAGAGTGGTCCCTATTGGGTTTCTGTTTGTGGTGGGCTGCTGGTGTGTTCCCTAGTGATCTGCAATCTTTGGAAAATAGGATCATCAAAATAATCAGCAGAACTCAAGATAGTTAGAAAGAAATGAAAATTCTATATAATTCCATATGAAAATAATTCCAAATCATAATTATTGGGTTTTATAGTGAGGCAAGCCATTCTGCACATTGATTCCAAGACCCATCAATTGAAGCTGTGAGGCATGGGTGACACCCACCACTTCAGGGCCTTGACTGTCAACTGACAGTTGACAGTTTCCTGGCTGTTTGCAGGTGATGGTACACAAGGTAAGTCCAGTTGATTTTGTGGCTGCAAGCCCATTGCTGTGAAGGGAGCAATGGGACACACTGAACAGAAGTGGTGCTCTGGGAAATGCCATGATGACAGACAGGGTGTTTTGGGAGGCCATTTTAGGTGGAAGCTTCAGGGGTCTTTGGAAAGTCAGTTGTGTCGGATGGTGTCTTGCTGGGGCAAACACCTGAAGGAGCGTTTTCCTGAAACAAGTGAAAAGGATGTTTTGCTAAAGCAGACACATCAAGGAACATTTCCCTGAAGCAGACACAGGTGAAAGGATGTTCTGCTAAAGCAAACACGTGAAAGGACACGTGATGAAGGATTCTTCGCTAATGACACGCATGTATTGGTCTGCCTTACATTTAGTAGTTGAGCTGTATTTGTTGGGACTCCGTAGAGAGAAACACACCAGAAGTCTTCTGGTGGTGTGCTGTGGCTTCTTACTACTTCCAAGGACTGGGGGGATTGGCAGAGTGAGGTCAGCTGAGACAGACTCACATGGGGTTTTGCTAAGTCGCACTCATGCGACTTCGGCATGACCCATGGGGGGGACACATGTTGTTTGGGGGGAGTATAAATAGGACTCAATGGCCTGTGAGAGGGGCTTGCTTGTGGAGCTAGCTCTGCGATGCTTCTTGGTATCAAGTCCTGGCTTCACTGAGAGAAACACAGCAAAGAACTTCTCCTGGTGTCCCTGTCGGTCTGAATTCCTCCCGCTGGCTCGTGCCCAATTCCGCTGAGGCCTGGCTGATGCTGCTAGGCCCTGCCACTGCTGCTGCTGCAAATTAAAGTTACAGCGATTGCTGGTGATGCTGGCACGAACACAAACAGGGGGAGCATATTCATGCCCAGAATGTACCTAATCTCTGTCCCTTCTAAGATAGAACAAGGTTAGGATAAATAACCAAGAGGCCGACTGGTCTCCTGGAGAATGATGTGGGGTTATGGGGTTATGGGGTTATGGGGTTATGGGGTTATGGGGTTATGGGGTTAGTGTTAGTCTTTTTGACCATAAGCTCTCAGCAGGAGTTCACCAGGCCAGCCTTAATGAAGTGCTGAACCAGTGAAAAGCCTGTCTCACTTTCACATGGCCACTCTGTTCACGGGCTTACGAGCAAGCCGGGGGTGACTGGGTAAAGAAACTATATAGGAAGGGTTTGTCCATCTAATTACTAAGAACCCTCCCAGTGGTCATCACTCATGTGAGACACAGATGCCGGGACAATCAGTGACCATTCTGAGCCATCCATTCATCCTCCTCCCCAGATGCCCTTCTTACCCGCTTCCTGATTCTAGTCCTCCAAGTTCCCATCCGTCCAAACAAATGACAAGTCACTGCTCAGGAATTGTGTCACTTGAACTAATGGCTATCTCTGGGTTCATTACAACGCTCAGGTTACACACTCTGTCGCTGAGGGAAGTCAGAACAGGACCTCAAACCAGGAATCTGCAGGCAGGAAGTGAAGCAGAGGCCATGGAG
Source organism: Apodemus sylvaticus (assembly GCF_947179515.1). NCBI lineage: Eukaryota > Metazoa > Chordata > Mammalia > Rodentia > Muridae > Apodemus > Apodemus sylvaticus. Next base: position 80,776,342 of record NC_067485.1, on the reverse strand, counting down.
GAACACTGGTTACTGACTGGCTCCTCGTGGCTTGCTCAGCCTGCTTTCTTATACCATCCAGAACCACCTGCCCAGGGGTGGCAACATCTCCAATGAACTGGACCCCTCCACATCAATCATTAATCAAGGAAATGAACTGTAGACTTTCCTGTAGACAGGCAAATCTTATAGTAACCTCTTTCTCAACTGAGAGTCCCTCTTCCCAGATATCTCTGACTTGTATCAGGTTGTCACAAACCAGCCAGCACATTGCTCTTTTATAGTTTAAAAATTATATTGTATAAATACAATGCTTGAAACAGTGCAGTAATTGTGAAACCTCAGTGGCCCTATCGGGAGAACAAAATAGACCTTTAGTCATTGGACTTAACATACAGTATGCCAGAACTCGAGCCGCCACTGCTCAGAGGGTGGTATAAAAATCGCTCCACACTCCTGTGCTTGAGCAGCATGTTTCATTTTCGAACATTCTAGATGGCATGCACACTGCATCTGTGAAAGGAGAGTATGGATTATCTGGGGACACATAGGAGAATAGAATGTTCCATGCCTTAGGTCCATGGTTACTCCCTTTCATTCATAAATATATTTTTTTACATATTTTCTTCATACGGTTACAATAAAAGATCTTTAAAGGACAAGCTCTTTGTCAAACTGGATGACAGTTAAGCGACTGATCTGGCAAGTGGATTCAGATCTGCCCCCTTCCCATACATATAAGGAGCCGAGTGCAAAAGGATTACATCACTGCCCTCCAGACATCGCACAGGACAAGGTTCAGGACTGCTGTGTAAGCACTGCCCCCCCCCCCCAACTCTTGGTGGTGATAGAAAAGCTAACATCATTATAACAGTCACTAAGATTGAAATGCCCCATTAGCAAAGCAATATATGCGTATCGCTTCTGGTATGAACACAATAGCCCTCCACCTTGTGCTTCTGCCTCAGTGGCACACTGCTGGAAAGAAACCCACAGCTAGTAAAGAACAAAGCTAAAATCTGTTTTGTTCTCTCTATGTTTGTGTGTGTTTATCTACTCATGTGTGTGTGTGTGTGTGTGTGTGTGTGTGTGTGGTTGCACATGCATGTGTGCTTGTGTGCATGCATGTGGAAGACAGAGGACAATCTCAAGTGCCATTCACTGTGTACATGTGACTGTGTGTGTGTCCTGGAACTCACCCAGTAGCAACCTATTAAACCTATTAAACCCTATTAAAAATGGGCCACAGAGTTAAACAAAGAATTCTCACCTGAAGAACTTCGGATGGCGGAGAAGCATCTTAAAAAATGCTCAACTTCATTAGTCATTAGGGAAATGCAAATCAAAACAACCCTGAGATTTCACCTTACACCAGTCAGAATGGCTAAGATTAAAAATTCAGGAGACAGCAGGTGTTGGAGAGGGTGTGGAGAAAGAGGAACACTCCTCCACTGCTGGTGGGGTTGCAAATTGGTACAACCACTCTGGAAATCAGTCTGGCGGTTCCTCTGAAAACTGGGCACCTCACTTCCAGAAGATCCTGCTATACCACTCCTGGGCATATACCCAGAGGATTCCCCACCATGTAATAAGGATACATGCTCTACTATGTTCATAGCAGCCCTATTTATAATTGCCAGATGCTGGAAAGAACCCAGGTATCCCTCAACAGAAGAGTGGATGCAAAAAAATGTGGTATATCTACACAATGGAGTACTATTCAGCCATTAGAAACATTGAATTCATGAAATTCTTAGGCAAATGGATGGAGCTAGAGAACATCATACTAAGTGAGGTAACCCAGACTCAAAAGGTGAATCATGGTATGCACTCACTAATAAGTGGATATTAACCTAGAAAACTGGAATACCCAAAGCATAATCCGTACATCAAATGAGGTACAAGAAGAAAGGAGGAGTGGCCCCTGGTTCTGGAAAGACTCAGTGAAGCAGTATTCGGCAAAACCAGAACAGGGAAGTGGGAAGGGGTGGGTGGGAGGACAGGGGAAGAGAAGGGGGCTTATGGGACTTTCGGGGAGTGGGGGGCTAGAAAAGGGGAAATCATTTGAAATGTAAATAAATTATATCGAATAAAAGAAATTAAAAAAAAAAAAGAATAAAACAACTCCAAATCTCTATCTCATCGGCTGCACTGATGCCCAGGTAATAACTCACATAATTGTCTCCCTGAATTGAAACAGGTGTGGGAATGAGACACAAGGCAGAGAAATCCAACACCTCTCCCTGGTACAAGCCTAGGGTATGCATCTGAGAATTAGGCATCTTCATTTTCAGTTCAGACATGCATATAAAAAGAACAGAATTCAAATGGATCGATGTATTCACTACCTAAATTTAGAGTGTGCAGAAATGAGAGCCTTCAATGATTAATTAATAGGGTTTTTTAATATTGCTATATTTTTTCAAAACAGCTACTCTTAACCAATTTCCTCATTTCAGAAATATTGTAAATTGAATGGAAAGAGGCAGAGGTTCAGTTAGATTTGAGGCCTATTTCTCTAAACTTTCTACACAGGGCAGAAATTCTGAACAGGTTAGGAGGCATGTAAAGGCCATAGAATAAATGTGCTACATACATAATAGTATCAATGTGTATTTCCTGAACTAATGTATAAAAAGTAGAAATTAAGTTGAGGTGTTCAATGTTTTTGTTTAATATTTGTCAGGTTTTTAATAAATTTAATTATTTTATTATAACTCACAAATCATCTATCAAGAAATGGGTGAAATTGTACTTACAGTTATTTTATCATCAGGCTATTGGAGGTATAAAATAACATGCTATTTATAATCCTCTTCCACTAATGTGAGAAAATTGGATGAACAAATGAATCCATGAAGTTCAGTACGAAACCTCTACATCTGCATGTGTATGTTCAAGAGTTTTTTCTCTAGACTGATGTTATTTCCATGGGTGTGTGTGTTTGATGAAAATCACAAAGAAATATCAAGGTCAGGCAGGAGTGAAGGGAAGCAGCCTGCAAGGCTCTCCCCTAGCCAAGGAGAGATAAGCCTTCCAAAAGACAAAAATGTGGTCCTAAATGTCTGCCCTGGGCTACGTGACAAGACCATAGTTCCCAGAAGCCTGGGATTAAGCTAGAAGATGACTCCAAATAGTCAGGTTAGCATTGCACAAGTCAACCTAGGTTCTATAGGTGTAATCACATTGTGAATTGAAAGGGTGCTTACTAATTTAAAGTGAGTTGATTTGGGGGATATAAGGATTAAATTTAATGACTTATGAAGGAAAATGAAGTCAACCTATTATAGAGCCTGGGAGAAAAACAGGCACATCAAAGAGACAGGGAAAAGAGGAGGGCTGGATAACAACACATTAAGAAATTCAAGAATCAAGGGAGATAAGTGGTAAGAGCACAAGATTCGAAGCACCCCACCTCACCTCCACACCCATCCCACCTTCACAGAACAGTAGAATGTCTGCCAATAACAGAGATCATCAACTTCGATTTGTAAGACACCTTAAGGAGAAAGGTCAAAATACTAGTGACCAGCACTTGAAGGCATTGGCAGTTCCGACAGAGATACTTAGGAAAGCTGACACTCCTTTCTACACATCATTCCCAACCTGCCCCTAGGCCTTGACTCCCACTCCCAATAACCATATTTGCAATTTTCTTTTTTAAAAATTATGTACACCTAATAAATAATAAATCTTTATTATTAATTATTCAATTAATTAATAAATAATATTATTAAATAATAAATAAATATTTATTGTTAATTGTTAATAAATAATGAATACATATTGTTATCAATAATAGAGAGCTGGCTAGACTCACTTCCTAATCCAGGATGGCCAAGAACTCACAGAAGTCTGCCTGCCTCTGTCTCTCATATGCCAGGATTAATAATATGCACAACCACACCCAGCCATATTTACATTTTTTAAAGCAGAAACATGTGCCCGTTGGCCTGATGAATGAGAAGACATCAAGTCCTGTGATGCCTGTCTTATTTCCTGCCCCTGGAAGCAGTCTTGTGTTTACTGTGTCCATGCTGTTGGATGTGTCTGCTTGACTTAGGAACATTATCAATTTTGTAATTATTTACTCCTTTACTTCTGATTAGCCCTCTAATTTCATTTTTCTCGGTGTAACTAGGTCAATGTGACATGTGGCTGAACAGAAAGAACTATAGGCTACCAAGGAATAAAGAGAATGAGAAAAGTGAGCTCTCCTAGGGGAAAGACACCAATCGGTTGTAATTAAATGGTCAGCCTTGAAAACACATATGAAAATAGCGTTATATGGACATATACCCACACACAAGTGTGTGTGAATCTCTATGTGTATGTGTGTATGTGTGAGTGCAAGAACAATTTATAAACAAAGAGGCTAGAACTTTTAAAAGGATAAAGAATAGTGGTTAAGACCAGGACACAGCATAGTACAAAATGAAATACATAAAAATAAAATTTAAGTATTAATAAGTCTAAAGCATGGCAAGGAGTAAATTTTATAACTTCAAGACTAATTCCACAGTGTATTGTTTCAAAGGACTCCTGTTAGCTTTAATATCAAAGAAGTAAAGGTCAAAAAACTTTAAAGTAGTATACCACGAAATTATTCTTATTACAGTGATTTCATAAACATCCAGCAAACAATAAAACACAATAATTTTAGACACATAAATGTATTTACAATAATAAATCTTTTAAGTTTGAAAAGTGATATTAAACTATAAATAAACAAGTACTGGCTATGATTTTAGAATTCTACAAATGAAAGCAGATTCAAAGGTTTTGTTACATGTTTAGATTGACTGGTTCGGTCAAGATTCAACTGTGCCATTTTAACTGAAAGGACAAGAAGTGTTTAAATAAAACCTTTTGTAGAAATTTAATAATAATAATGAAAAAAAAGAAAAGAAAAGGACACCAGCCTAGAAACGAGACAAGAAAGTGTGCAAGTCTTCCATGGATTCTACTTGAGATTCTGCATCCAATTTCCTGTCTCCAGCTCCAGCCTTGGCTTCTGTTATAAACAGAAATGAACACTTTCCTGCTCTGACCTGGTTATTTTCAGGTTTTTATTACACCAATGTTGGGACGCCCAGCCCTTTAGGTGGTAGTCTACCATGTATGGACAGCTTTTGTTAGCTAGGCACAAAATTGAGCACCCCCTTATCTTAGTGGGACTTCCTCTTCTCTGTCTGATTTGGAGAACCTGACCCCAGCATTCTCTTCTTAAAGGAAGTCACATAGCCTTGTTGAGATTTAGGGTTCCACTTCCTTTCTCCTAATAAGAACCTGTACAGCAAGCACTAGGGACTCCTGCTTTGCCTCTCCAGGCAAAGGTAGCATTCCTAGTACCTTAAGCTCCAGACACTATTTCATACTGGAAATACCCACTCTCCTCCAAAAAACTACATAGCCCTTCCACAACCCGCATAAAAGAGCTGCCTCACTGAAGCTCCTGTCACTCTGTCACAATCGCACTCTCTGACTTCCTCAAGACTGCCCACCAAACTGCAGCTCCACCAGCACTCATGGACTAGGAGCCAAGGACCCACAAAGAAGGAAGACATCTAAAGTACTAGTCAAATACTGGTCAAAATACTAGTGAGCAGCACTTGAAGGCCTTGGCACTTCCCTCTGGGCTACTTAGGAAAGCTGACACACCCTTCTCCACAGGATTCCCAACCTGCCCCTAGGACCTGACTCCCACTCCCAGTTACCTCTCATTGCTGTCTTTGTCATTCATGCCATTTTTTCCAAGTTGGAGCCTGTTCTGACCCATGGCGATAGCACCCCAGAGAGAAGCCTTGTGGATCTTTCCAAAAGCTTTGTAGCTTTCCAGCTGTCTGGGGGAGCTGGGGCTAGTAGCTTCCTGGCACTGCCCCCCAGGGTCCTGAGAGGACCCTCTCTGGCTGGTGGAAGAGCCAGAGGAAGAATGTGGTGGACTCCAGAACTTGCTCATGGTAGAGCTCCCCACCCACCCACCCCGAGTCACCCCCACCCCTACCCCTCCCCCTTAGCTGTTGGTCACCCTCAGAACCAACACACTGCTATATATCAGAAAGGAAGCCAAGTGAGTTGTGTCAGCTTCACCACCACAACAAAGTATCCACAAAGTATCAAAGTATCAAGCTCAGTAGACTAGAGTCCAGGCAGCCCAGGAACTCCAGTCAACTGAAGCCCACTGTTGCCAAGCAACGCATCAAATTTGATAGGCCTTCTCAGCCTGCTTGCTGTTTATGCTCAGGGCCTGATCTGGGAAAATGGATTACTAGCTCAATCTAGCTTTGCAACTGAGAGACCATGCATTTGCTGGGGAGTGCTGGAGCCTGCTGGAGACTGCACTGGTTTAGTTTCCAAGAGCAGTGATCTAAAACCTGTCAGTCAAGCTGCAGTTTCTTTGACTTCCTTCACAAGGCCAAAAAAGTCACTGTGCCCTGACCATTGTCCATGGGGATTTAAGAGGAGCCATTAGGCTCAGATGATGACTTTGGAGACTCCAAAAGCAGCGACATTATTTTGGATTTTTTTAGTGTATTTGTTTTGATGGGTGGATTTAGCTTGGTTCGTGGGGTGGGGGGCGGGCAAGGGGGGAAGGGGTGGTTTTTGTTGTCTTTTGATGTTGATTTGGGGATGTATTTATGATTCCAAGATAGGCTTTCACTAATAAAGAGCTGGCTAGACTCATTTCCTAATCCAGGATGGCCAAGAACTCACAGAAGTCTGCCTGCCTCTGTCTCCCATAGGCCAGGATTAATAATATGCACAACCACACCCAGCCATATTTACATTTTTTAAAGCAGAAACATGTGCCCGTTGGCCTGATGAATGAGAAGACATCAAGTCCTGTGATGCCTGTCTTATTTCCTGCCCCTGGAAGCAGTCTTGTGTTTACTGTGTCCATGCTGTTGGATGTGTCTGCTTGACTTAGGAACATTATCAATTTTGTAATTATTTACTCCTTTACTTCTGATTAGCCCTCTAATTTCATTTTTCTCTGTGTAACTAGGTCAATGTGACATGTGGCTGAACAGAAAGAACTATAGGCTACCAAGGAATAAAGCGAATGAGAAAAGTGAGCCCTCTTAGGGGAAAGACACCAATCGGTTTCAACTAAATGGTCAGCCTTGAAAACACATATGAAAATAGTGTTATATGGACTGTGGAAGTTTTACATATAGCAAAATATATGCATTCAGACATATACCCACACACATGTGTGTGTGAATCTGTATGTGTAGGTGTGTATGTGTGAGTGCAAGAACAATTTATTAACAAAGAGGCTAGAACTTTCAAAAGGATAAAGTATAGTGGTTAAGACCAGGACACAGCATAGTACAAAATGAAATACATAAAAATAAAATTTAAGCATTAATAAGTCTAAAGCATGGCAAGGAGTAAATATTATAACTTCAAGACTAATTCCACGGTGTATTGTTTCAAAGGACTCCTGTTAGCGTTAATATCAAAGAAGTAGAAGTCAAACAACTTTAAAGTAGTATACCATGAAATTATTCTTAAAATTACAGTGATTTCATAAACATCCAGCAAACCATAAAACACAATAATTTTAGACACATAAATGTATTTACAATAATAAATCTTTAAAGTTTGAAAAGTGATATTAAACTATAAATAAACAAGTACTGGCTATGATTTTCGAATTCTACAAATGAAAGCAGATTCAAAGGTTTTGTTACATGTTTAGATTGACTGGTTTGGTCAAGATTCAACTGTGCCATTTTAACTGAAAGGACAAGAAGTGTTTAAATAAAACCTTTTGTAGAAATTTAATAATAATAATGAAAAAGAAAAGAAAAGGACACCAGCCTAGAAACGAGACAAGAAAGTGTGCAAATCTTCCATGGATTCTACTTGAATTTCTGCATCCAATTTCCTGTCTCCAGCTCCAGCCTTGGCTTCTGTTATAAACAGAAATGAACACTTTCCTGCTCTGACCTGGTTATTTTCAGGTTTTTATTACACCAATGTTGGGACGCCCAGCCCTTTAGGTGGTAGTCTACCATGTATGGACAGCTTTTGTGAGCTAGGCACAAAATTGAGCACCCCCTTATCTTAGTGGGACTTCCTCTTCTCTGTCTGATTTGGAGAACCTGACCCCAGCATTCTCTTCTTAAAGGAAGTCACACAGCCTTGTTGAGATTTAGGGTTCCACTTCCTTTCTCCTAATAAGAACCTGTACAGCAAGCACTAGGGACTCCTGCTTTGCCTCTCCAGGCAAAGGTAGCACTCCTAGTACCTTAAGCTCCAGACACTATTTCATACTGGAAATACCCACTCTCCTCCAAAAAACTACATAGCCCTTCCACAACCCGCATAAAAGAGCTGCCTCACTGAAGCTCCTGTCACTCTGCCACAATCGCACTCTCTGACTTCCTCAAGACTGCCCACCAAACTGCAGCTCCACCAGCACTCATGGACTAGGAGCCAAGGATCCACAAAGAAGGAAGACATCTAAAGTACTAGTCAAATACTGGTCAAAATACTAGTGAGCAGCACTTGAAGGCCTTGGCACTTCCCTCTGGGCTACTTAGGAAAGCTGACACACCCTTCTCCACAGGATTCCCAACCTGCCCCTAGGACCTGACTCCCACTCCCAGTTACCTCTCATTGCTGTCTTTGTCATTCATGCCATTTTTTCCAAGTTCGAGCCTGTTCTGACCCGTGGCAACAGCACCCCAGAGAGAAGCCTTGTGGATCTTTCCAAAAGCTTTGTAGCTTTCCAGCTGTCTGGGGGAGCTGGGGCTAGTAGCTTCCTGGCACTGCCCCCCAGGGTCCTGGGAGGACCCTCTCTGGCTGGTGGAAGAGCCAGAGGAAGAATGTGGTGGACTCCAGAACTTGCTCATGGTAGAGCTCCCCACCCACCCACCCCGAGTCACCCCCACCCCTGCCCCTCCCCCTTAGCTGTTGGTCACCCTCAGAACTAACACACTGTTATATGTCAGAAAGGAAGCCAAGTGAGTTGTGTCAGCTTCACCACCACATTTATCATTGTAAATACATACTCACTGAAGCTCATCCTGGTAGTCAGTCATTCTGTCACAGCACTCTCTGACTTCCCCAACACTGCCCACCGAAGTTCAGCTCCTCCAGCATTCTTGGTGTAGGAGCCAATGACTCACCGGCAAGGAAGACCCACAAAGCAACAGAGCCATGTACACAGACAGGAAAACTATCTAAAAGCCCTCTCATTCTGGTGTCTACAGGGAAAAAAAAACCCTCCTTTGTTTACACATCTCACATTAGAGATTCCCTTAGGAATCTATAAACATCTGCAAATTGGAAAAGCATCATCAACGTGTGGGTCAAATAAACATCTTACCAGGATCTCACGGGAATTCTGCTTTATGTTTCCTCATCACTGTTTTTCTCACAGTCTTTAATCTTAAGGGGCACCATTCTTGTTTATCCATTTACTAATAATCAATAAATACTTCAGCTTAAAAGAAAGCCTTCATTAGTACTACTATTTGATCTAAATCTGCATTATTCACAATTTAGAGTATGAGTTAGTAGTGCACCCCTCATTGGAGTCTCTTTCATTGTTACAGCACATGGGCCACTTGTAAAACAAAAGTATTAATGAACAGATAAATGTCCTATATGTGGTGTTGATTCTGTTTGGTCATTAGCTGACAATGCTCTAACCTTAATATTTTGTGATTGTTGATCTTTGCTGCATATATTTTAAAGTCTCCCAATTATCTTTACTGCTGTATACATGATTGCTATTTGCTGTGATGTTGTGTTTTCAGGTTAGCAAAATATAAAATTCTGTGACTGAAAAATCCTTTGCTCTTAAGAAACAAAAAGCATCTTGGGTATTCCAAATTTTGGGACTAATATTCACTTATTAGCAAGTGCATACCATATGGGTTCTTTTGTGACTGGGTTACCTCACTCAGGATGATGTTTTCTAGCTCTATCCATTTGCCTAAGAGCTTCATGAATATTGTTTTTAATAGCTGAGTAGTACTCCATTGTGTAAATGTATCACATTTTTTGTATCCATTCCTCTGTTGAGGGATATCTGGGTTCTTTCCAGATTCTGGCTATTATAAATAGGGCTGCTATGAACATAGTGGAACATGTGTCCTTATTACATGTTGGACCATCGTCTCGGTATATGCACAGGAGAGGTATAGCTGGGTCTTCAGGTAGTGCTATATTCAGTCCCAAGAGACTAGTTATTTCACCTGGTCTTCTGAATAAACTGGAATCCCTGAAGAAGTAGGCTCCAACAAACATGCTGGCTAGTAGGAGCTGGCAGGCAAAGAAAAGTGAGTCTCCCTTCTTCCAAATGCCTCATTTAACCCTCTATCTGAAGGTGTGGTCCAGATTAAGGTGCTTTGTCCCAGTCTGTCCTTGAACTCAGAGATCTGCTTGCCTCATTCCCCAGGGATTGAAGGCCTGTGCTACCCACACATGAATCTAAGCTTTTCATGGCCTCTATACCTCAAGATCTCCATGTCAATATACAGGTCAGAATCCTGAGTCTTCCACCTTCAAGACCTGGATCACAGGTGTGCCCTTCATATCTGGACTATATAGGTCATTCCAGATGTAGTCAAGTGGACAAAGAGAAATAGCCATTACAGTGTTTATCACAGCAACAGAAACCTCACTATGGAAAGACCCTGAATGAGAATAAATCACTCACCTGCCTCAGTCCCTTGAGAGTGACCCTCCCATTGGCTATAACTATTAAATCTAGTGTTTCCTGAAGGTCTAATTCACTAAAGTGGTGCTACTACCTTAGACACATTTCTGTCAAGTCTTGTGAGGATTACCCCTTTTGGTCCACTTGAAGGTGGCAAGGTTGTGCTGTGAGTCCAGCCTGCCTTGAAATCAAAGCAGCCTTTTTCCTGGGCTACAATGGCTCAACAGTGTCATCTATCCCCGAACTCACTTCACATGACAAATTTCCCCAGACATATAAGCAGGGTGAAAGCACTGACAAGAGTCATAGGTCATTCTCTAGAGGTGCCTCAGAGCTGGAAATGGGGAGGTGATCTTGTTGATTGGTCATCACGTCAGAGATGGAAGGCCCTAAATGGCATTTAAATATTGGGAAAAGGAGAGTGTGCCAGAGAGGGACTGGAGATCAGCTGTGACAACAAAGAGTGCCCAAGTAGTGGGAGATAGCATTGATGTTGGTGGCAATGACAGATAATTTTGAGGCAGTACCATGAGGATCTTAGGACTTGGAATGAGGAAAGCCAAAACAGTACCAGGATTTAAAATCCAGAGGGATTAAAGACACAAAATACTGCTAAGATCATACAAGGGGCCAAGGGATCTAGAGTGGTCCAAACATGCCCAGAGAAGCCAATTAGTAGTACTATAAGCAAGGAAGTATGCATTAAATCTTCACTTATGACCCCAATTGTTTTAGGTTTTGTTTGGTTTGAGAATTTTTGCACAGAAATGTTGGCTAGGGAAAGCAGGTTTTGTTGAAGAAACTATGTGTGCCTCTACCTTCAGGGTCGAGGATTCCAGGACGACAATTGATCAAATTCTTATTCTCTATCATTTTGAAAATTTCAGCCTACACTCCTCTCAGATCCTTGCTCTCTGTCTGTTGAGAAACTGGACGAAGAATATATGGTGAGCCCCAGAGATGGTAGTCACTTAAACTGCAGTGTCCTGGGAAAAAGAACATTTTTGTCAGGGTATCCCAGTGCCAGGGAAAAGCTAACATTTTTTCCTATCTACTTGAATCTAATAAAAAGATTGGATTTTCTTGAGTATGCATTTGATAGCTTCTATAAACCAACATTTGTTGGAGAATGTAGGGGTCCAAGTGTAAAGTGAATCATCTTATCCATCGACTAATGTGTGAATGTTAGCCCGTGCCCATTGGTTTTTGTTAAATTGGCACAAGCTTGAGTATTTTGGGGGAAGAAAAAAGAACTGGGTTGTGTGTATGTAAGGTCATGAGGCATTTTGATTGATATCATTGGGCATGAAGTCATTGCTGTATATATGTATATAATTGTATAATAATCCACACTGTAAAGCAAACTAACACACAGTGCATAACCCAGTAAAAGACAACAGTCTGGAATCATTTGTTGTAATTCATATGATTCCAGCTATTATTTTTAAAGTGGAAAGGGTCTTTATTGGGGTATGGAGAGCTAATATCCATGAAAGGATTGAGCATTAGTCTCTAGCATGTGGCCCTGTTTTCTGAGGTTGTAGAAAGTCTGAAAAAATACAGTCTAGCAGAATAAAGTAGGACATAGTGAATAGAGGGACTACTAACTGTGTGTAACCATCTTCTTCAAGTCTCTACTGCTTCTCTAAGCTTGAGCCTATCCTGCCTTGAGGGAAGAAAATAAAGAAAACCCATAGGTTGTACCCAGCCATTATTGGTCCATTTCAGCTCTGACCTCAAAAGGAACCATTGTGAGGTCTCTTACTTGCCTAGTTACAGCTCTGGCTGAGAATGCCTCCTGTCCTTATAGTGCAGTTGTGCTTGCTAAGTTGTTTGTTTGTTTGTTTATTTGTTTAGTTGGTTGATTGGTTGGCTCATTGGGTGTTTGGAAAGAACTTTGATTTCTAGGCTGGTAAGCCACTGAACTTGGATCTTTGTGAACTGTTGAATCTGAACACGGTGAGTTTTCTTCTGTATTTCTGTTTCACTTTAGAGGGTTTTGCTTTCTGGATTTAAACTAAGTATCCCTCTCTTCCTGTATTTTCTTGGTTTGAAGACTTAATAGAGGAATTTTTATTTCCTTTGTTAATCATATTTTTACTCTATTTTACATTGTCATATTTTCCATGCCTTTATTCCTCTCACTAATTTTGAACAATAGTTTATAATAACTACACCACATGAACAATCTCACAGTGACATTTCCAGACATGTACATGAAGAACATTTCACACATTCCCCTTGCCTGTGCCTTACAAGCCCCTCAGTTTTTCTGTTTTCTCTTCATACCCTTACTTTACAATTACAGTCTACAAAGATCCAGTTTTTTACTCTCAAGAACTTTCCATAGTGGGACATAACATACTAAGTCCCTTTATCTACTTTTGTCATTCTGTCTGCAGCTGTCATTCCATTGAATGGTTATCTTCTATCATAAGGAAAGCAAATTTGTTTCTAAAGCTAGTGTGTTATCAGGCACAGGAGATGAGGGCAATAATGAATTTTGCAGCAAAGGATCAAGCATGTGTCCTTGAGTCCTGCTGCCAAAAGAGCTCAAAGATCATGTCCAGGAATTAAAACTGCCCTGTGCTGGAATGGTCTGTCCAGCACTCCTCAGGACCCACTCAAACATATGTCCATTTAGAGAAAGAGAGGGAATATTTTTACTGACAAGGAGTCTCCAAATTTTCAAACCTAGGCTTGAATAAAACTCCTTCCTCCAATCCTAAACTTTTCATCTGTTAGTGGAGTGGCAGTGGAGAGCAGAAAGTTCATTGTCCAGCAACAAAGACCCGTTTCGATTTTTTTTCTTGATTTTCAAGGTGTTGCTTTGGAAGGAGGGTCTATCCTCTGTGACTCTCAAAAATCAAATATCTGATTAGAGACCTAGCAAGTAGGGCTTCGGTGCCCACGGCTGGACAGTACCTGTGCCTTCTCTCATTGTGTCAGGGTTTAGCCTGTTACAATAGGCAAATGGATGGAACTTCTATAGAAAGAGTCAAGCTGACTAAGGTAACCCAATCACAAAAGAACACACATGGTATGCACTCACTGAAGTATATATTAGTCCAAAAGCTCAAAATAAACAAGTTATAATTCACAGACCACAGGAATCTCAAGAAGGGAGACTGAAGTGGGGGTGCTTTGGTTCCTCTGAGAAAGGGAACAAAACATTCACAGGAGCAATAAAAGAGACAAAGTGTGGAGCAGAGACTGAAGGAAAGGCCAAGCAGAGATTGCCCTACCTGGTGATTCATCCTATAAACCGTCACCAAACCCTGACACTATAATGAATGACAAGAAGTACATACCAAAATGTTCGTGTCATGGTTGTCTCTGGGGGGGCCCCCGTCAGTGCTTTACACATACAGAGGCTGATGCTAGCAGCCAACCATTGGACTGAGCGTGGAGTCCTGAATGGAGGAGTTGGAAGGTGGTGCAGAGGAACTGAAGGGGTTTACAGCCCCATGGGAAGAACAGTGATGTTGGCCACCCAGATTCCCCAGAACTCCCAGGGATTAAACCATCAACCAAGGTGTATAAATGGTTATAGCCAAAAATGTGGCTGAGGAAAACCTTGTTGGGTATCAGTGGAAGGAGTGGTCCTTAGAACACTGAAGGCTCAATAGATGCTCCAACAAAGGTAATAGAGAAGAGGGGGTATAAGGGAAATGAGGGGTTGGAAGGTGGGAATGGGTCGGGTGGAGGGGCATATACTTGGAGGAAGGGGTTAGGGGTTTTCCAGGACGGGGCAAACTGGGAAAAGTTTTAGCATTTGAAATGTAAATGAAGATTATATTCAATAAAAAAAATAATTGCTAACCATTGTTTAGTATGGCTACATGTGCCTAATGTGTACACATGTGCTGCTTCCAGGTGACTATGAATATTTTATTAAGAGAGAATGTCCTCCTTGACCTCTACTAAACTGTAGGTCATTTCCTGTCTCATCTGCCACATAGCTGGTTCTGGGTGGGTCCTTTCTGCTTCCTTTAATGTGTAAAACCGATGAGTTCTGGTGAGAGGTGACAGTGACATTCCTTCAAACACATGGAAATGGCTCACCACAGCCCTTGCACCTCAACCACTGATGTCACACTCCTTTGGATCTATGCACAATGTTTCTAACAGTTACCATTAGTTTTTGAAGCTTTAGATCATGTAGAAATCTAAAGCATTAATTTCTCTTCATTTTTTCCCCTTGCACTGGTTTCCCCTTGCACCAAAAGGTTTCATGAGACAGGGTCTCCTAGAGTACAGGCTGTCCTCACCATTTTTGAGTAGACAAAAAGATTATTTCAACTGCTGAACCTCCTGCCTCCACTTTCATACATTTTATAATTACCATGGGTTCATCTTTATGAGACATTCCTGACATTCACTTTGTCTGATATCTGTCAGAATACCCTGAAGGACTCTTCTCAGTCTGGGCACAGGTAGCTTGATCATGTTTACATGTGTCCTGTGTCTCTGTGTTCTGCCAATTCCCCCTTCAAACTGCAATCTCAATTCAACAATAATAAAGTGTGGGGACTCATAAACACTAGAGGTTTGCTGCAGAGCCGAACATGTGGCCTTGATACACTGATCTCATAGTATTTCTTGACCATCTGGTACAGTTAGAGTTAGAAAGCATCCCTGGTACACAATCTTTTGGTTACTTGTTATTGCCTTGCTAACATCCAGATGTACAAGCAATCAATTTCTGTTGTTTATAAGGACAAAGACAAGGCCTGTGTTTGAATGCAGAATGGCCTAAAGGGCCAGGATATGGAAGCATCTACTACATCAGTTGTTCATAGTTTTCTGGCTGACAGGTGTTTTCTTGCTCATTTGGAACATATCAGCTGGCTGTCTCTAGATCCAGAGCTTTGGTGAGAAGTCTCAGGCCTGAGGGGAACATGGGACCGAAGGTGTCATCCTCTCAGGCCCACATATATTTTTCTCACGCCTAGGGGCACCATGGAAAACAGTATTTGGTCACAACTACTAATATAGTCAGGAATTACCATCTTAAGCATCCATCAGTCTGAGTTTAAAGAAAGGTAAATAGAATACATTGATTGTAGACATGAATTATGACAAACTTATCATAAAGGCTGGTGTCCAAGCAAAAGCAAGACACTGTCCAACTACTTGTCAGTGAATATCAGAGTCCATAAACAAGGAAGGGTAAATCTCTGGACCCTATTGTCATCCTTTTTTTTGTTTTTTTGGCTTGTTTGAGACAGGGTTTCTCTATGAAGCCCTGGCTGTCCTGGAACTCACTCTCAAGACCAGGCTGGCCCCAAACTCAGATATCTGCCTGCCTCTGCCTCCCAAGTACTGGGATTAAAGGCATGCACCGCCATTGCCCGGCGCCTATTGTCATTCTTAGGATTTATTCTCTGCTTATTAATTAGGGAAGAGTTCTGGTTAATGTTTGGATGTCAAAAGTTCCACAGAGAAACCAGCATTTGGACACTGTTCCAACCAGGTGGTACCATTTGGGGAAAATTATGGCCCTTGGGGGCCTAGTAGGAAGAAGTGGGTCACTGGGCAACATTGGGGAGAGTCATTTGAGTAAACCAGATTCTCTAGTGCCCCAATGACCAAGACCAGCCATCCTGTATTTGGAGACAGAAAGAGAGGAAAACCAGTGGGCTGCGCCCAGCCTCCACGGTTCTGTTTCTTGCTCTGATCTCACGAGGAACCATTATGACAACTGATAGATACCTGTCCACTTACAGCTCTGATTGAGGCTGCCTTGTATCCTTGCAGGTACAGAAGCTGTTGGTTGGTTGGAAACCAAGTGGAGTGTGAACATGCTGAGATTATGCTTGGACTTTCAAGAGCTGTTGGACCCTGACATAGTATCTCTTCACTTTGGTGACTTGATTTGCACTTTTTAGTTTTGGATTTTGTATTTACTGGCTTAATTTGTGTGTTTACATTTCCATGTTTTTTCTTATCTTCCATTTTAATTTTCATTAATTCTTAACTTATGTTTTCTATGTTAGAATATTTTAAAAGATTTATTATTATATCTAAGTACACAGTAACTGTCTTCAGACACACCAGAAGAGGGCGTCAGATCTCATTACAGGTGGTTGTGATCTACCATGTGGTTGCTGGGGTTTGAACTCAGGTCCTTTGGAAGAGCAGTCAATGCTCTTGACTGCTGAGCCATCTCTCCAGCCCAGAATATTTTATTGCCTTCATTTCATGTGTATGATTGTTTTGCCTCCATGTATATCTAAGTACCACGTCCCAGGTGACTTCTGTGGAGGTCAGATTTCCTGGATCAAAAGTGACAGGTAGTTGTGAGCCTCTTACCCCATCCCTAGAATTAAAACAATATATTCAAATAGTATAACTGGGTTGTTTAAGCAAACAAATTCTCACTAGAACTGCCTGTAGTTCCACTTCCAGAGAATCTGATTCCCTCTTCTGACCTGAAAGGTCATATTAATAAAATTATAAAGAAAGATTTGTATCACTATTTCAAATGTTGTATAGCAACTCTGAGTGTGTTCTATGGGAGTTCTTAGAGGCCACAGGTGGAGCATCTCCTAGAGCTGTAGTTAGGGTAATTGTGGGCCACCTGTCACTTGTTGGAAGATAGAGGCCTGTACTAATGCTCCCAAATATCTGCATGTCAGCTGTGGGCCAGAGGTCTTCACCACAGTTTTGATCTGTTTCACCAGCTCCCTTCTCATGGCTGCTTCTTCAGGACAAGGGGCCATGAAGTTATAAAAGTCAATTATCAACTCGTAAAGTCCCTGGATGTCTTCCCTGGCTGTACATGGCTCTTCCAAGGCCCCGGGCCACCTGGGCCCAGGCTCACCTATTCCACTCAGTGTGGCTGCACAGCTGCCTAAGGCAGGTAGTCCAGGCCTGAAGTGCTGGCCTTGTTCAACCCTTTCCGCTGGCACGGGTGACACTGGTGGTGCAGTGGGAAGCCAGCATGTGTGGGGCCGAGTGGGCCTGGACACCCATGGGCAGGGCCATGAGGGAAGCTGAAGAAGGTGCAGCTGCTGCGGACATGGCTGAGCGAGGTGCTGCTGGAGGACTGTAACAAGCAGACCAGACTCTCCTCCCCAACTCTGCCTTGTATGATTAGGAAGAAGACAGTGACAGCGATGCGGACTTGTGCAGGAGCCATGTGCTATCCACCGCGGACCCGAGTGTGGTCAGCAGTGCATGGGGCAGTGCAGCAGGTCCATGCTCTGGTGTTGGGGACCAGGCGGCGGGGCACTGGCCCCAGGCCTCTGCTGCGGGTGCTTCAACCCCTCACATCTGCCGGCCTCCCTTTCCCCCTCTCCTCTCCCCTCTCCAGTTCTCTGGGCACAGCCACCAAGTTCAGCACTGGAAGTAGCACAGGAGGCCAAAGCCGCCCAGCCCATGCCCTGAGAGGTCTCCAAAATCTGCATCCACAGGGCATTGGTCAGCCCCTTCTGCTCTGGCTGGATCCATCCCCTGCGCTGCCTGTGGCACCCAGACCCATTGTGCCCTGTGCCAGCCATGAGGATGGACCTCCCTGGGCTACACTCCAGTGAGCAGGGATGGGCGTGGGTGGGTGAAAACTTAATTTTTCTATCAATTTGGGCCGCCATTTGAACCTAACTACTGCCATCTCCAGGAAGCACTGTGAGGATATTGTATGTATCTAATTTTGTATATTTCTTTGGAAATATTGCATATCTTTGATGATTTATATGCCTTCTTTTAACACAACAAAATGAAATCATGCCAAGATGTTTGTAGATAATTGGAAATTAAAAACCAACACAAAACAGGTGTTCATAAATCTTAACAAAAAATTCAATTCATACTTTGAAAGTATATTTTCAAGAGAAATGGGCTTTCATTTGATCAAAGGACTTTTCCATTTTATAACTTACATGGCATAAAGCACTGGTAAGAACAACATTTCAAATTTGTTTTCCTTGATTCTGATTCTAATTATCCTCTTATAACTGAAATACTTTGCTTAACCACTGGAAGCTTAACAACCTACCCTGCTTGCCATGAACTCAGTGATGCTTTCAGTATAAATTAGCTATCCTAGAAACCTTGAACAAATCTGAGAAATGAACCAGAAACCAAATCATCCCTGTTGTTATGGTTCCTTACAACACAGGGTGCTTTATTCTGGATTATAATGGGGGTCAAATGCAAGAACAATCTGACCCTGTCAATAAGAACAAGAATGGGGCTAGACATTTTATATAACTAGACTTGATAATATATATTCATCTCATAACATTATTTGAGAAACTAATAGTAATTTTTGAATCTTCATAAAAGTATGGCAAATTAAGACTTCGTTCAAATTCAAGAGTATGCCACATATTCTGTATTTGCCTGTAAAGAATGGAAAATGCTTTACCAAATGTTTGCAACATTTCTGACAGAAGTGTTCCTCGGATGCTTTTCTTGAGAGACATTATACACAGAAAGTGGATATTTTGGCAACACATATAACAGTATAAAAATAATTATTCCACATCTCCATATGCCATGGGAAGGAAAGCTTATTTCAGGTGAGTAAGAGCACAGAAGTATAGACACTTAACTTGCAGCAGAGTTTTAAATTTTTGGTCCTCTACAACATGAACATTAATTGTGAACTGATGATGATGGCAAAGAAAGACAGGAGAGCATCTCCCCAACAGACAGCAAGTCATGGGAATAATTTATGGAAGTCCCAAAACTATGAATCACTAGGAAACACATCACTTGTGTACTATTTTTGTCCATATATCTAATAATGTAGAACCATGAGTAGCGTGCAGGTTTTTCTTTCCAAACTAATGGTTTTGATATGGTGAAGATTTATTTGATGCATACATGTTTATGACAAATATGTGCTTAAAAATAGTAAGAATGCTATAAAAATGCTATTCTAGGATGCTATAGTAATGCTTAGAATGCTATAGTAAGGATGACACTTCTTTAGTCTGCCTAATTAATTTATCTTCCCTTGTAATATCCAGGGTATCTTGTGATGATTCAAGGAATATCATTCCTCAGGTTTCACTTAACATCAACATCTCAATTCCCGATAACAAAGGACTTTGAATATTTTTAAGTGCTTCTTTGCCTTTCAAGGTTCCTCTGTTGTGAATTTGTTTAGCTGTGTACCACCTATTTAATTAGGTTATTTGGGATTTTGAAGATTAATTTGTCGAGTTCTTCATATATTTTGTATATTAGCCTCCAGTAGGATGTAGAGTTAGTGAAGAATTTTCCCAATTTGTAGGTTGCTGATTTGTGCTAATGATGTCATCTTTTGCCTTACAGAACCTTTTCAGTTTCATGAGGTCCATTTATCAAATGTTGATCTTAGAACCTAAGCCATTGGTGTTCTGTTCTGGAATTTTCCCCCTGTGCCAAGGAGTTTGAGGCTCTTTTCCACTTTCTCTTAGACTCAGTGTGTCTGATTTGATGTTGAGGACCTTGATCCACTTGCACTAGAGCTTTTTGCACGGTGATAAATATGGATATATATTTGGACTCCTACATACAGACTAGTAGTTAGACCAGCACATTTTATTGTAGATATTTTCTTTTTTCCACTGTATGTTTGTTTATTTGTTTGCTTATCAAAGATCAAGTGTCCATAAGTCTATGCGTTTTCTTCAATTGGATTCCGTTGATTGATTTCTCTGTACCTGTAACAATACCATGAGGCTAATATCACTATTTTTTTCAGCAAAGTTTAAATCAAAGTGACCATGAGATTTTACCTCATTCTAATCAGGATGGCTAAGATCAACAGTTCAAGTGACAGCATATGCTGGGAAGGATGTAGAGAAAGAGGAACACTTGTCCATTGCTGGTGGGATTGCAAACTGGCACAACTACTCTGGAAATCAATCTGGTGATTCCTCAGAAAACAGGAAGTAGCTCCACCTGATGACCCAGCTATACCACTCTTGGCAATGTACCCAAAGGACTCCCCACCATACCACGAGGACACATACTCTACTGTGTTCAAAGCAGACTTATTTGTAATAACCAGAGGCTATAAAAAACCGATGCCCCTCAACCAAAGAATGGATTCAGAAAATATTGTTCATTTACACATTTGAATACTATTCAGTTAATACAAATGAGGACATCATGAATTTGCATGCAAATGAATGGAACTAGAAAATATGCTGTATGAGGTAACTTGGACCTAAAAGGACATGCATGCTATCCATAAGTGGATATTAGCCAAAAAGTACAGATTCAACCAAGTTAAACCATGATATGAACAAACTGCAAGAAAAAATATGGCATGATAATCTCATCAGATACTGAAAAAGCCTTTCACAAAATACAACATTCCTTCATTTAAAAAGTATTAGGAATATCAGGGATACATTGCACATAGCTAAACATTCTCAAAGAAATATACAACAACTCAGTAGCCAACATCAGACTAAAGGGAGAGAAACTTAAAGCAATTAGATGAAAATCAGTGACATGAAAAAGCTGCTCACTCTTTCCTTACCAATTCAATATAGTACTTCAAGTACAAGCCATAACAAATAAGACAATTAAAGGAGATCAATGCAATTAACAACAGGAAAGGAAAAAGTCAAAGTATTCCTATTTCTGGATAATATGATTCTAAACATAATTGACCCCCAAAATTCTACCAGAGAACACCCCTGTGGACAAACACCTTCAGCAAATTAGATGGATACAGCATAAACTCAAAGCAATCAGTAGTCTTCCTTTATACAACGAGTAAATGGGCCAAGAAAAAAAAATTAAGAAAAACACCCTTTGTGCTAGCCACAAAAATATAAAATATCTTGATGTAACTCTAATAAAGCAAGTTAAAGATCAGTATGGCAAGAAATTCAAGTGCCTGTAGAAAGAAATGGAAGAAGGTATCAGAAGATAAAAGAATCTCCCATGCTAATGGATAGGTAATTTTAATGTTGTGAAAATGGATATTTTACCAAGCAGTCTTCAGGTTCAATGCAATTCTCATCAAAAATCCCATTTTTATGGAACTTGAAAGGGCAAATCTCAACTCCATGTGGAAAATAATAAATTCAGGATAGACAACACAATCCTGAAAAATAAAGTAACTTCAGGAGAAATCACTATCTCTGACCTCAAACTGTGCTGCAGAGCAATAAGGTTAAAACTGCCTGGTGTTGGTATAGAAACAAAAGCGTGGCTACATGGTATCTAATCAAAGACTTAGAAATAAATGCACAAACCTATGGAGACTTGATTTCTGATAATAATGCCAAAATCATAAAATGAAATATATTATGCGTCTTTCACTAATGGTACTGGTCTAAATGGAGGTCTACATGTACAAAAATCAAAATACATCCATAATAATCACCATGCACAAAACTCAAGTCTAAGTGGATCAAGAACCACAAGATAAATCTGGATATGCCAAATGTCATAGTAGAAAAAGTAGGAAATAACCTTGAAAGTATTGACACAGGGGACAATTTCTTACACAGAACACCAGTGGCTCATGCTCTAAGATCAAAAATTGATAAATGGGACCGCATGAAACTACAAAGCTCTTTTAAGGCAAGGTAAACTGACACTAGGACAAATGGCAGGCTACAGATTCAGAAAGATTTTCACCAAACTTAATCTGACAGAAGGCTAATATTGAAAATTTGTAAAGGACTCAAGAAGTTAAACCCCAACAATACAAGTACTAAAATTTAAAACAATGGGATACAGAGCTAATGAGATTGTCATTAGAGGAATCTCAAATGATCAAGCAGCACTTACAGAAATGTTTAGCATTTTAGACATCAGGGAAAAGCAAATGCAAACAACTCTGAGATTCCATCTTACATCTGTCAGAATGGCTGAGGTAAAAAGTATTCAAGAGCTAGCACATGCTGGCAAGGATGTGGAGCAAGAGTAACATTTCTCCATTGCAGGTGGGATTGCAAACTGGTACAACCACTCTGGAAACCAATTTGGTAGTTTGTCCAAAACTGGGAATACCTCAAGACCCAAATTTACTGTTTCTAGTCATATACCCAAACATGTTTCAGCATTCCACAAAGACATTTGCTCGGCTGTGTTCATGCCAATTTTATTTGAAATAAATAAGTGTAGGGAGGCCCAGGTGCTGTCTGTTTAAGTTCTTTGGTTGATAGTTCAGTCTCTGAGATCCCCAAAAGTCTACCTTAGTTGAATTATTGGTATTACTATCCCCTTATGGGCTACAATCATTCTTCCTATTCTTTCTGAAGAAGCCCCAAGATCTTCAGAGACTGGATAGAACCTAGGTGTTCCTCAACTTAAGAATGGACAAAAAAATATGTAGTAATTAAACAATGAAATACTATTCAGACATGAAAAACAAATACATTTTAAATTTTTCA
Organism: Apodemus sylvaticus; assembly: GCF_947179515.1. Lineage (NCBI taxonomy): Eukaryota > Metazoa > Chordata > Mammalia > Rodentia > Muridae > Apodemus > Apodemus sylvaticus. The sequence continues at coordinate 80,753,332 of NC_067485.1, read as the reverse complement.
GGGATAGATGGTTCTTGAGAATATCATCCTAAGTGAGGTACCCAGTTGCAAATGTATATGAACAGTATGTATACACTCATAATTGAATATTAGCCATAAAATGAAGGACACTCATGCTGCATTCCACAAATCCAAAGAGGCTAGACAGAAGGAGGGCACAAACAAGGATGCTTGAGACTCACTTGGAAGGAAGAATGGAGTAGTGGTGGAAGGCAGATGGAAGGAGGGAACATTGTGGGAGAGAATAATTGAAGGAGAGAGGGGGTTGGTGTGTTGAGGAATGTGGAGGGGGATGGGGGGTGTCAGGATTGCTATAAGAATTACTGTAAAATGCAAATTACTGGGTAGTGGGAAGGTAGGATGGATCTCCAGGAGAGACAAAGAAATGGGATAGGGGAAGAGCCCAAAAACAGTGGGGGTGCCCTTAGCAGTGACTCAAACATTTAGGATATAGAGTCTTAGGAGGCTGCCTCCTGTGGCCAGGCAGGATCTCCAGTCTGGCAATAGGGACACCAACCAACACACAAAACTTCTGAGAGAAAACTTGTCCTTTTTCCAAGAAGTAGAGGGACTGTGGATAGAGCAGAGATTGAGAGAACAGCCAACCAATAACCAGCCCAACTGGAAATGCATCTCATTTACAAGCACCACACCCTGACACTATTAATGATACTCTGTTATGCTTGCAGGCTAGAATCTAGCATGGCTGTGCATTATACGGCTCCAACAGCCAACTGACACACACAGATGCCCACAGCCAATTAGTGGAAGGAGCTTGGGGCCTCTTCAGAAAGAATAGGAAGTATTAAGAGGATAGTAATAGCAACAATTCAACTAATGTGGACCTTTGGGGATCTCAGAGACTCAACCATGAACCAAAGAACTTAAACACACAGGACCTGGGCCTCCCTACACATATGTAGCAGATGTGCAGCTTGGTCTTTTTGTAGGTCCTAAACAACTGGAGTGGGGTCTATTCCAAAACGTGAGTTCTATACTTGGGATCTGTTCATCTAGCTGGGCTGCCTTCTCTGACCCCAGTGGAAAAGGAAGTACATAGCCCTGCAGAGCCTTGAAGAGCTGCTGGGAGATAGGGCGTGGACGAGGGACTGGAGTTGCCACAGCACAGTCCCACGGACTAGGTTGTGACACACCAGCAAGGCATGTTCTCAGTCTGGAAGTCTGTCAGGGTTAGAGTCTTGGCAGACTAAGTCTGGTGAGGGCTTGACCCACAGATGGCTCCTCCTCTCTACAGCCTTGTGGGAGTGAAGGGTGTCCGGAGTTCACTGGGACCTCTCATAAGGGTGCTCATTCAGCTCGCAGAGTTCTGCCCTTTGCCTTGTCACCTCCCATGGCCTTATGTCCCAGTTCCATTCCCTCTGATCTTGATTTCACCACAGTGGGGCCTAGCATGCAACCCTGGCTCACACCCCCTCATATTGCCAAGATCCTCCACATCAGTGGCCAAGCTGACTGCTCAGGGGTGGGCTGCGGTGACTCCCCTAGGGATAAACTTCACAAAAGTCCCCAGGGTCACTGGCTCACACAGGCCTTCCCTCAGCCACCCACGTTCCCTCCAAAAGATAATGAATAGTTGTTTGCTGGGTATGGTCGCTCATGCCTTGTCCATACTCAGGAGGCCAAGGCAGATGGATATAAGTTTGAGGCTAGCGTCAGCTAATTAGTGAAAGTCTGTCTCAGAAATTCCAAGAACCAAACAAAATACTAATATAAGGTTGTTGTACTAAGCCTCGACGTTCCGGGGTGTTTGGTACACAGGGTTACTGGGGTGGTGGGCTGTGACTAGATGCTCTGCTGATTTCTATTTGACTTCTCTCTTGCTTCTTCTTGCTTTTTGTCTCAGTCTGGATGTCCTGCCACGCCCCTCTCGCCTTAAAAATAGACCTGTGCAGGGTCCTTCTCTCTAACCTCATGAAAGGCATTATCTCTGATCCTGCATTCAGAGAGGAAGTGTCTTGGCAGGTGCAAGGCAGGGAAGGGGCTGCGGGTTGTCAGCACACCAGGGCCCAGGGTGTTTATTCTCACCCTCTCCCACTCCTTGAGGCCCATCTCTGAGCCCTCTCTGGGTCACCTGCTATTTGTACTAAGTTGGAAACCTGGTCCGCATGCAGTTATCCTGTTTCCCACCAGAGCCTCGCACAGTCAGCCCATCAGTAAGACAGCACACATGATTCCATGCTCTGGAATTTAAACAGCTGTTACCACCTCTTTTAAAACATTGTGTTTTGTAAGTAGCCAGTCCATATTTCAATTTCAGTCTCTCTGTTCTTTCTAGCTTTTTATCACACACCAGAGATTTCTTTGCAAACACAACTACATCTCTGGCGCATCTTTGACAGGCTGGATTCTTCAGTCAACTACCTCCATGGCTCTTGGAGACCACAGAGGACAGAGGCAGGTCCTTACTGTGCAAACTCAGGTCCGCAGCACACACTATCACCAATTTTCTCGTTTGTCAATGTGTCTCCTTAGCAGCCTCAAGCTACAATATTGGGGGTTGGGTGTGAGGAATTAAACCATCCTTCAGTCATTCTTTGCTGTGCACACTGCCAGCAGTCTACTCTACCCATGGGAAGCTTGGCTTTGAGCCTGTGGCAACAGAGCGGGCAGGGGCTGCGTGAGTAACTGGGCCTCTTGCAGATGTTCACTGCCTGCCACAGTGAACAGGGCGCTCCCTGAGTAACGCTGTGTCCAGTGAGGAGCAGGACTAGACTCCACCTATAGTTTGAGGATTGCTGCAACTACTTTTACTCCAGTCAGGATCAAACAAACTCTCTGTGGCCCAGATATGCGACTGAGAAATGGCGGCTCACTGTTGTGTGAGCCCTTACTGTGTGTGGAGTTGTCTGATAAGTCAGGATCGAGGTGCTCTAGTTAGGGTTTTATCAGGCTGAAGCAAGTAAGCACACCTGAGAATAGGAACCTCTGTTGGGAAAAATGCCTCTACCAGATGGCCCACTAGGCGAGTCTGTGGGGGCGCTTTCTTGATTGATGATTGATGTGGCAGTGGAACCTCTTGGTTCCAGAGGTTTCAGTTCATCAGGACAGGGAGGGGCTCAAGTCATGGTGGCCAGAAGTAGGAGGGGAGAGTAAGGAAGAAAGGAGAGAAGGGAGCGGAGGGGAGGAGTCAACACTGTGGGCTTTCCTCCTTGCCCCGCCCCTTTTCCCTCTGGCTCCCAGGCTGGAATAGCGCTGCCCACCACATTCAGGGACAGACTCCCCACCTTAGTCCTCTGTGGAAACGCCCTCATGTACACATCTAGAGTGCTTCCTTTGCTAACCTGATCAGCAATTTTCAGTCCAATTAAGTTAACAATATTAACCATCACAGCAAGGCCAGCTCAGACTAGTACCGAAATACTGACCCCACCTCAAGCCAGAACTCAAAGCCTGGACTTGCTTTCCCAGCACCTGCAGAGCAGTGGCTCATGACTGTCGGGAACTACAGTACTTGGGGATCCAGCGCCCTCTTCTGGCTTCCACTCACATTGCACGCACGTGGTTCTCAGACACACAGAGGCAAACACACAAACATTAACATAAAATTGTTTTCGAAAGCCAAGGCAATAATTAACACCAAGAAAAAAATCTGTAGAAGAAATGGGAAGTTGACATTTCCCCAGGCACAGCACAAACAGCGAGCGCTTGCTTAATCTAAGAGTGGGACGCGCCCTGTTGGGAAGACCGGAAGGAGGTCAGGGAGGGGGTGAGAGTAAAAACACCAGGTTCTCACATGCCTGCAGAGAAAACAAACAGGCAATATTATTACAGTGTCAACCCAGGAGAAAAACAAAGCAATGTCAACAACCCGCTGACCAGTGCAGCTCAATTATATACAATTATATGTATATAATTTTATATGTGCATATGTATATAAAATCCTGTGCATATGCATATTTGTACACATAAATGTATACATATATATCATATACATATACATGTTCACATATACATATACATAAGGGAGGGGTGGTGTCTCACTCCTGCAATCTCACTATCATTTTGGAAGCAGAGGAGGAGGCTCCTACAAGCTCAAGGCCAGCTTAGCCAGGGCAACATCAAAGAGACCCAGCTGTACTCTGATGTCAGCCCCAGCTTGTTAAGAGCAGCAGCAGCAGAGGATTCCAGCCTCTGCCACGTCCCTACATCCTATAAGCTGTGGACTGCCTCCCTCTTCTACCAGGCCATGTGTTTTAAAAGATCCCCTAAAAGGAGCTACACCTGTATGTAGAGCAGGCATCAAGGGACTCAGGCTCATTGTCTGACACACACCATGCCCCAAGCTTCTGTAGGCAAAAGCCCTCCTCTCACTCGCCAGTTGGATGCCCTTGGTTTCAGGTCCCCCTCCACAGTCTCTGACAGACTTAAGTCCTTCACATACATGGCCGGCCACCTCCTCTGGCCTTACTATCTAACTCCTACCTGTTCTTCTGTCTCCAGTACTAAGAGTCTCAGAACCTTCTGGAAAAAAAGTGTCTATTCCAATCACTTCCTCTTCACCCTGCTGGCAAGAAGGGATTCCCTTTGGAGGGATATGGGGCAGCTGAACCCACATGTGACCCTGGACAGATCCAATGCCTTGTTGGTCACATGCACTGTGATCTTGCAGGGAAGAGAATGACATATACGACAGGCATGAACACATGGGTGATTCCTGCGAACAGGACAAACCAGCAGGCATCGTAGATCAGGAAGGCACGGTGAGGGCTGGCCAGATGGCTCAAGGGATAGAGGTGCTTGCCATCCGAGTCTATCCACTGAGTTTAATACCTGGACCCACCTGGTAGAGAGACCCAACCCCTGGCTGTGCTCTACCTACACATGAGCAGAGCCTGTGTGCACACACACATCTACATAAACAAAAATGCCTTAAAACAAGTAACAGATAACATACACACACACAAAGGGTAGGAAGGGGTTGGCTTGATTGAATAATCCCCGATATAGCAGGGAAACTGAGTCCACAGCACAGGGCTAACCAGGAACAGCTCAGCCCCCTTGATGAGGAGGAGGCTCAATTTCTACCCACAAGAGCAGAGCAGGGAGCTGGCCCAGCTGTGGGAGGCTCCTGGCTACACCAGCATCCACAGGGCCTTCTCTATGAGCTTCCTTCCAGCCTTCCCCCAGTGGTGGATCTACCTCCTTGGGGGACAGAATGGGCGCCCTGGGGCTTGCTTTATTTTAAGTGTCAATTTTGCTCTTCCCACCACCAGGGAACTTTTGGTTTCCAAGTTGCGGAGACTGGCAAAGTATGGGGAGAGATGTGTCCATCTCTGGCTGTCCCTCCCCTGCTGGGATGACTCCCCAGAACACACAGCAAAACCCCAACTCTCTCCGAGGCATTCAAGCCTTTCCTCTGTCCTCTCTCCCACAGCCCCTGTCCCCACCATCTTCAGCTAAGTAAGTTAGGCCAATTCTGTCCTAGAAGTGTCTTGAATCTCAGACTGGAGTATCTTCTGTAACTACAGACTCCCAACAACACAGGTCCTGTTCTTTGGGGGGTAAGGGGAAAGGCAGGGGAGGGGGAGGAGGGAGAGGGAGAAGAGGAAAGGAAGGAGGAAGAGGAGGGAGAGGGAGGAGGGGGAAGGGGAGGGGAGGAGGAAGAGGGAGAGGGAGGAGGGGGAAAGGGAGGGGAGCAGCTTGCCAATTGACTGCTGTTACATTTCTAGGCTCTGGAAGTCTGACACATCCATAAAACAGTGATTTGACCAGTGTGGTGGCGCATGTCTGTAAACCCAGCACAGGAGGATTGCTTTTAACTTAGAAGTTAGCTTGAGATACTGTAAGAGTCTCTTGGAAGACCCCCACTCAATAAGGCCACAGAGACCGGAATCGCTGCAATCTTCAAGAGGTTTATTGTTCCAGTGTACATGCAGGCATGAGGAGACTCTGAGCTCACAAAGCACACCCTTTTTAGAGCATTTTGGCGGGCAGTTCTGAGGTCACCTGAGTTTCACGATTGTGATTGGTTACCCTGGGCAACATTTAAAATTATTAGTCAACTCGAATGGGGAGGTTGTCTCTGCATTTGGCCTGGTCCTGCTCACCTTGAGGTATTTGTGGTATTTCAGGGCATTGTCTTTTTTGTAGTCACTTCCCTCTCTGGCCTCACCCTAGGCAGGGTGCTTCCCTTTAGGCCTTTTCCATACCTATCCTCCCCAGGAAATCCAGGGCAGAATGCAAAGTTTCTGTCCAGCTGTGAGCCCCAGTTCTTAGTCGTGGGGAGCTGGCCTGCTGTTTCTGACAGGGTTCTCAGAATACATAGGGAGTTCCAGACCAGCCTGGGCTACAGAGTGAGACCCTATCTAAAATAAAACCAAACCAGGCTGGGCAGTGGTGGCACAGCCTTTAATCCCAACACTTGGGAGGCAGAGGCAGGCAGATTTCTGAGTTTAAGGACAGCCTGGTCTACAGAGTGAGTTCCAGGACAGCCAGGGCTATACAGAGAAACCCTGACTTGGGGAAAAAATAAAATAAAATAAAGCCAAACCAAAACCCAAGCAACATGCCCACAGCAATGTGAATATTGTCCTGCTCACTGATTGTGTGAGAAAGAAAGGAACATGACAGGATACATCCAGTGTCCAATGGAATTGGGTGAGAGGGAGCGATGTGGACACGCCCCTCAGCGCTCCTGTGCATGTGTGTGCATGTGCATGTGCATGTGCTCTCTCTCTCTGCCTCTCTCTCTCTCTGCCTCTCTCTCTCTCTCTCTCTCTCCCACACACACACACACAAACACACACAAACACACACACAGTCCCACCACCATCCTGCATGTCTGTGGCCCATGCTGAGTGCAGCAGGACAGGGACCAGGCTTGCTGAAGCCTCAGGTAGAACCCCGCCCACCTCTGTTCTTGCTGTTGTGTGGTCTTGACTGCACAGAGGCTGCACAGTGGACTGGCCATCCATGGATGCAAACAAGGGTTGGACACTCTACAGAGCCTGGGCAGGGGGAGGCAGGAAGGAGCCTGAATCTAGTGGGGATCATCATGAGAAATCACCCTATGGCAGACAGTACAGGGTTCAGAGAGGGATCGGGAGCTACCAGGATGCACAGCACATGCAGAACCCATCCACAAACCAGACCTCACTTTTTCATGAGGATCCCATCTGGTCACATAGCTAAGGACCTGATCATCTCTAGGTGGTCCCAGCTTTGGATATGAGGGTATAGGACAGAGCTGTGTGTTACATGTGCTGCACAGTGAAATGGCCTAGGAGAAGTGTCCGGGGCTGGAGAGCCAGGTTCTGAAGGAATAGAGGTGACAGAGCTGCAAACCTCCCAAGGAGGCAGGTTAGAGGTTCACCAGGCACAGTGACTGGCTTAGAGGCAGAGAAGCCGGGACACAGCAGCTTCTGGGGCAATCTATGGCACGGAGGTGGAAAGAGCGACCTCCCAGCTTTCCTCCCATATCAGGAGGTCACAGAGCAGAGCCAGGTTCAGGACCCCTATGGGTATGGGGCAGGATGAGGGTCGTAGAGCTGGTCCCATCTGCCACCACCTTGAGCAGCTACCTGAATGCTCCCCAACTGGGCCAAGTCCCCAGCCATTCATCTTGCCCAGCTGTGTCTCTCCCTTCTGCCAGAAAAACCTGGCACCACTAAGGAGCAGCTGAGACACAGGGTTCCCCTGCCTGCTTAGGTCCTGACTCAGTGGAGGTCACCATGGGTGGTGAAGTGCGGCTTTGGAGCTATGGAATTTTGTGGTTAGTTCTGTGGTACCTGGTCATGTCACAGTTAAGTAGTGAAAGGTTTTGTGTGTGCATTTGTGTCTCTTTGTGTACATGCCTAGGTGTGTCTGATTCCCTGGATTTATCTGTACCTGGTGCATGCACATATGTGTACATGTGTTTATAGTTCCAGTCAGAAGGGCAAAGACCAAGTGTTACCTCAAAAAACCTGGAGCAGAATCAGTTCCCTGTAGTTATAAAGGAGGTATGAAGCATTCACACATGCATGCACACATATGCACATATGCTTGTGCAAGCTCATGTGTTCCTTGCAGTCATGAGGGCACTCTGCATACAGGCCTGTCCATACACAGTCACACATGTATGTATACATACATTCAAGCTCATGTTCTCTAGTCTGGGGAATTAAGGCACTTGTAGAGCCCAGATCAGCTAAGCCCCGAGTCTGAGGAATAAGCAACGAGGCCTGAATTGTGTAAGTGTGCACACATATGTGTGCATGTATGTGTGTAAAGATGTGTGAGCGTGTGCATGTATATGTGTGTAAAGGTGAGAGAGTGTGCATGTGTGTGTGTTTTATATGTGTGGGCATACACTATGCACATATACATGGTTCATGTGTGTGTGGAGGCTGAGGTTAATGTGAAGAACTATCCCCCATCCATAGCCACCTTATTCATTGAGGCAGGATCTCCCAATCAAACCCAGAGCTCACTGATGTGGCTAGTCTTTCTAGCTGGGACCTGTCACCTTCTGAGGTTGGAATTAGAGGTCACCACACTGACCTAATATTTATGCATGATTTGGGGATCCAAACCCCAGATTGTGAACTACAACTCTGGCTTTCAGGCTTGCATAACAAATCCTTTAACCACTTGTCTGTTTCCCAAGCTTGACTTAGTTTGTTTGTTTAAAAGTATTTCAATGTAGCCAGCTTTTCTGATCAGAGCGTGCACCTGGCTGGGCCCTGGTTTGCGGGTGGCCCTGCTCTGAGCTGGTGAGACCCTTCAGTCACTGCCTCAACAGTTCACTGTAGAAACTGCAGAATCGGGAACTGCAAGGAAGGGACTCGCAACCCTTAGCTCTAGTGCTCACTTGCTCCTGACTTTCCCCTGCAGCACATGCCAGACACCGGGCTGTACTGGGTCGGATGTGCGGATGCACTGGGGGTGGGGGGTGGGGTTAGGCGGGCACATGTGTTCTGCCTCTTCTGCTTCATACAGCCTCACTTGGGCAACATGGCTTCAAAGATACTTTGTAATTTTTTGTGTGATATGTCTGTCTATGTGCATGGGAGAGCAGGTGCCCAAAGAGGCCAGAGGCAGTGGATCCCCTGGAATTGGAGTTATAGGTGTTGGGAGCATACAAAATGGATGCTGGGAACCAACTGGGTCCCCTGGAAGTCCTCTTAACTGCTGACTCAGCTTCCCAGCATCCTCCAAGATGCCCCTAGTGGCTCCATAGCACTCTGCCTTCAGATTATATTCTTTCTTTCTTTTTCTTTTTTCCTTTCTTTCTTTTTTTCCTGTTATTTCGTAGGTTTTTTTTAAAGATTTATTTTATGCATGTGAGTACATTGTATTTGTCTTCAGACACACCATCAGCAGGCAACAGATCCCATTACAGATGGTTGTGAACCACCATGTGGTTTCTGGGAATTGAACTCAGGACCTCTGGAAGAGCAGTCAGTGCTCTTAACCGCTGAGCCATCTGTCCAGCCTGGGTCATCTGCTTTTTTTTTTTTTTTTTTTTTTTGGGTTACAAAAGCCCTTTCATAAAGCCATTTTTAAACAAACCAAACCAAAAGGTTTACAAAAGAAAAGAAAAAGATACAGAAAAAGAATAACTTGCTTATGTCCCCAAGAGAAGAAAAAAATAAAGGGGACAGTACCAACATGCGCAACAATAAAGGGTTCTTTTCCTTATTTCTTAAGACAAAATACAAGCAAAGGATACACATACTTAAAACAAAGTTCAGGAGCAGATAGCAGTCCTGGAAATCCTTCAATCGGAACAAGGCAGGAGTTTGTTGTTGCTGTTGTTTATGCAAATGCGTACATACCAGGATATGTAAATGTAGGAAATGAAGTATCACATCAGACCATCACATGAGTCTACCAATGCACATTGCATCTATAATTCATGAACGTGGTCAACAAAATCATGTTCATTTCAACTCAGTTTCATTTAAATTAAAAAAAAAAAACCTTTAAATAAAGTGGTTACATTCAAACTTTAGCTTCCTTAGTACCATGCTGCAGATTTCAGCACTGCTAAGGTATTGCAAGAATGCCCAACCCTCTGTTGTCTAACCATGTATCAAGCCACACTGCAGTATGAAGAAAAGGATGCCAGGCTCTTAGCCATGGCCTAAGACAGGTTAGGCTAGCTTCCTGACCCTTTCTGCTCAGAACATGAAAGATTGAAGACTAAAATGGAGGAAGACTGGGAATTTTTAGAACTGGCAAATTAAGTCTAAAAGGTGAATGAAGACAAACTGATTGTGGCAGCTGGGCAACCTGGCAAAGTCTTATGCCTTGCAGGAATGAAGCATAAAAGGTTTGCTGCAATATGTTCATGGTACACAGACTATGTAGAGCTCTTATTTACAAATCTTGTAACAAATACTTCCAGAGGAAAAGGAAATAAATTCACTAACTTCCAGAATGACAAAGGTTTAATTGCCAGACATTTACAAACACACACTCACACATACCCACATCACACTTCAGGGTTTTATACATGTTATTTTTAGGGCATAACTGAGTACTATACTTCCCAACCCTCCATAAAAAGCAAAATCCAACCAAACAAAAAAACCCCAAACCAACCAATTAAACAAAAACAACACCCCCCCAAATCAATTTACCCTCTCCCATGATCTAGAAAACCCCCCTCTCCCAATATACAAAGTATCCACCCAACTGTGATGCTCTACAGTCACGGAGCATGCTCAGATGTCACCAGGTCATTCTGCATTGGCATGGTAACAGGTAGGCATATGGGATCCTCCTAGTGGTTAGCACAATCACACCACTGTGAATTAGGCTTTGAACAAAAGTATAATCTATGGATTTGATATTCAGAATTCAGAATCATGTATTTTCTTTTCTAAGACAAAGGGAAAAGGAGGTTCAAATAGCAACATGGCTATTGATAGTTTGACATCGCAATACAAAAACAAAACACCTTCCCCATCTTCAAGTAACTCAGCAGCTTCCTCCAGAGAGAAAATGACAATATTCTACCCTAAGAGCGACCAGTGGCTTTAACTTCCCCTCCCCTTTGGCTTGTTCCTGACCTCCATCTGCACACCGTGAAGTACTGAGCCTGCATTTCTTCCTACCCAGTCACAGGTGGGACTGTTTCTTGTGTAGCTTCTGGGGCTACTGGTAAAGAGAACTGTCCAAGCAGGCACTGATTCACAGCAGCAACAAAGCTTTGTTTTCTTTTATTCAAGTCTGGTCTGGCAGGGGCCCCTAAACCTGAGTTTTGTTTACACTATTTCCCTCTCTAACCTGCCACCTACATGTTCCTGGACATAAAAATAAGAAAAGTCCATTTTAAAAAGTGTCACCTATCATGGTGGCATTAATCCCAGCAGTGTGTGAGTGAGGGGTGGGAGAAAAAAGACTTTCAGAAAGACCACAAAGTGAAGCCAGGCCTCAAAAAAAGGTCAAGATCAGCTGAGTATATTCATCAAAAGTCCTTCTAGATCATAACCTCAAATTCCACTGATTTTTATGTGGAAGAAAATGCTATCTGAACTAGTACCATATATAAGCATTGAAGACAGGGGAAAAAAATCAGTTATTTTGAAAACAAAAAGCCATGAGTTTAAGATCAGTCAAGTATCAAGTTGAAGGCCAGCCTGGGGCACTCAAAATACTGGGGTTTCCGGTAAGGTATAAGGACTCTCACTACCCTAGAAAAAGAAGCACTCATTCCACAACTTTCCCTTTGTAAGGTGGATATGGAGAGGGAGGTACTGAAAGCAGTTACGTGTTTCAGCAGATCTTTAAATAGACCCTTCGGGTCCTCTCTCCCAAACCCCATCAGCAGTGGAGGGTTAAAAGCAGCAGTAAGTCGCCACTGGGCAACATGGAGGCTACCATTTCTGACAGGGGGAGACAAAGGCTTTACCCAGGGCCCGGAGAACTAGAATGTAGTGTTAGCTGAACTGCTACATCTATTAAAGAGGTAAATCTAGCCGAGCTTCCAACAGACAAGCACCTTCTAATGAACATCCCATTCCCGAGCACTGCAAATCAAGACAGTGAATACACTGCCGCTTCACTGTAGGCACACTCGAAAGAAAAGGAAAGAAAAGGGAGAGGAAGGCATGGAGGTGCCAAGGGCCAGGCATTATGAACACACCCTCGTGCCATCATTACACCTAACTGCTGAGCACCTGTTTCCAGTTGAGTCACATTAAATGTCTTCCTGTTTGCATGCATGGGATTTGAAGGAAGACCAGAGTGTTATAAACCACTAAAAAAAGTGAAAATAAAGGTCACTTAGAGCCTGTGTGATCACTTGAGAATTAGAAAATATATCTTCAATCTAATGAGTTGGTTTTAAAAGGGATTCTAAACAAGTCCAATCAGACACACCTTTTACACAAGTAACCTAAAAGATAGTATTATTTCTCAATAGGTAGATAAAATCAGAGATGCTAGTGCAGATTATTAAAGACACTGTTAAAAAATTGAGGCTTAAGTTGAAAGAGACCCTACCCACAAATTTTCATGAAACATAACCTAAAAAAAGCCCAGATGTCACTAGGAATGTAAGACTGAGTTATAAACCCCTAAAAGGGAGAGGTGCCTGGTGGAAATGGGAGTCTCTTCTTTCCTCAAGGACCGGTTCCTGAGCGAGCACGCCCACCACAGCAGACAGAATCCTCTGTCATATCCACGACACAGATCACAGTGCTGCATCCCACTACAGACCACAGCAATCCAACTGCTTATGTTTAAGTTTCTATTTTTGGCCATGTTAAAACTCTATCATTAGCAGTGCAGGGTTGAAATAACTCTCTGCCACTAGGTGTTTTATTCATTCATTTATTTATTTTAAAGCAGATCTAAGAATGTTCTTTAAAGTGTCTTAAAAACCAGAGTAAAAATATTTCTTAAATAACCCTTTGTCTTACGAAAACCTATTAAGAAAATGACATTGTCTGAGACAAACATGTCACTTAAAAAACACAAAAGCAGAACACTGAGGAAGCAAATTTAGCTTAAGTGCAGAAAAATATACAGAAATTACTCCACTAAATCTTTAATTTAGTAGCATAATAGGACCCCTAATCTTTGCATCTGGTCTACTGGAGAATGAGACCTGAATGTGGAGGATCAAACCTATAGATGATCTGTCCTTGATGCTTTGCTAAGGTATCTAGACTGTTATCAATGGCACATAGGCACCCTAAAATACAGTTTGCTCATCCCATTGGGGCTCAGGCTCTTGCTTTAAAAAGAAACATGAATAGAAGGGAGGGGCCAGACCAACTAAGATGCAAACAAGCCCACAGTATGGAAGCAGAAGGAGGAGGAAGGTGTGAGGCTATGTCATTATCCTGTTACTATGAAGGAAAGATTTAAATATCAAAAGGAAACAACTGTTTCTATCCCCAAATAAAAATAGTATGGTTCATGGGTCCTCATTTCAATTATTTGTATTCATAAAGGATAAATCTCAATCTTTTGTATCTGAGCTTCACACTAACTCCAACTTTATTTGCTTAAAACTTTTAACATCATCAGCCTGCGAAAAAATGCACTGTGAGGTGTAGACTCATCTTGTCATTGAAATTCAAAGAAATCTCTTTTTAATTTTTGATCATTGGTAAAAACTTTACCCTAAAACAGGATGTATTTTAAAAACTTGAATCAATGAAAACATGAAAGAAATATGAAATTAAGACTGATTCTGGTGGCCCACTTTAAAAAAAAAAAAGATCATTATGAAGACAAAAGAACCAATGGCTCTGAATCTCTTTGAGAATAACAAATATACTAAGTTCCAGGAACACCATTCCCTCCACACCCAAGGAAATAATCTGAGTACTGAGTTAACAATCCAGAATTCATGTTCACCTCCCGACTGCTGTGTCACTAGTACAAATTTAAGAGTCATGATTCTTTTTGACATTTACAGTTTAAACATATAAGCTCATGTTAAATAACAACTTGTCTGTCAAAAGTACAGGAAAAGAAAGAACAATTATTTAATTAAAACCTTTTTAGTTTTTTGTTTTTGATTACAGTTCAAGATGCTGTTCTTTAGCAAAAAGCCGTTTCCATAGCGTCCACCTCAAATCTTATTGCTTTGCAGCCATGGCATTCCTTCCCTCCATTAAAAACACAATCCAGTGATTAATTGACATGGCTTTTGTAGGGGGAGGGGATTGGCAAAGAAAAGACTGAGACAAAATGGCAACTTAAACACGTAAGCATACAATGGGTTTGAGAGAGAAGAGATAGATGATAGAGAGGAAAACATTATTCTAGACAAATGAAATAGCACTGAAAGCCCAGGAGTCGAGCCACAGCCCAAACCGTGTCCTACGGAGGTTTCCTTTTCTGTTTCTAATACAACCTCTCCCCAAATATCACTTTTAATCTTCCCCGGAAGCGGCTTCATCTTCAGAGCCTTCGTCCCCAGACTTCTCGAGTGGGGGGCTCGCAGACGTCTTCTTTTCTGGAGGGCTTTCTGCTTCCTCATCCTCTTCTTTGGGAGAAGGAGTTTTCTCCTTCGATGTCTTTGATGCTGTGGGGCGACCCACTTTCCCTTTGCCTTTCTCTGGACTCGGTGTCACTGTAGCCTTTAGTCTGGGTTTGGGCATTTTCTTTTCTTTTCTCTCAGGTTTGGACTTCTTAACCATCTTTTTGTTTTTCTTTTTTGAACTGCCATAATCACTATCATCGTCGTCTTCCATTAGGAAATCTTCATCGCTGCCAGAATCTTTCTCCTGGAATGGCGCCTCATCATCTTCTTCTGGCTCTTCCTCACTGCCAACATCTTCCAAGAGCATCTCTCTCTGCTTAGAAGCTGCTTTAGATGCTGCCTGCCGTTGCTGGTGTACATTTTTATGATCATCTTTTTCATCTTCACTGTCTTCTTTGTGTCTCTTGCTTTTCTTTTTTCTGGAGCCTGATCTTTCCTGAGTGCTTTCCTCCTGGGCGTCCATCTCATCATTGCTGTCCAGGATGTCACAGGGCTCACCCACCCCGGAGAGAGCCTCCTCCGCAGGAACCTGGGACACTTCCAAGCCACAAAGAGATTTTACTTCCTGTTGAACAGTGTTGGCCACGGCTTTCTTGACCCGACCAGACCTGACCACCGCCGGATCCGAGTTGGCATAGTCCGCCACGGTCATTCGGCCCGAGCAGGCGTCGTGGGCCCGGAACTTGAGCCGCTTTCCTCTCTTGGGCATGATGACAGTGTCCGGACGAGGCCCGCCTAGCTGGCCGGGGCCCCGGGCCATGTCTCTGCCCCAAGAGCCGGCTCCCGGAGCCCCCGGGTCATCTGCTTTTAAGCCACTCTGTGTAATGGGAACTGCAGGACTTATTTTCATGCACCCCCTTTGCCCACTGTATGTTAATGAGGAGCGAAAGGCCTGTGGTGTTTTCCCAAGATCAGATCTTTGCTCCCTAGAAATATGTGTCCACAAACTTGTGTGGTGCCTAAGTGTTTCTGTGCTACAACTTGCCCGGTGAGAACACAACCTGTCTAAGATTCAGTCAGAAAGAAACAGAAACAAACACAAGGGACTGGGAGCACCGCTCAGTTGATAAAGGACTGGGAGCACGGCTCAGTTAATAAAGGGCTGGGAGCACGGCTCAGTCAGTAAAGGGCTGGGAGCACAGCTCAGTCAGTAAAGGGCTGGGAGCACGGCTCAGTCAGTAAAGGGCTTGCCAGGCCTGAGTTCAGATCCCCAGAACCTAAGTAAAAGGCTGAGCTCAGCGATGTTTGTAGCCTGGGTTCAGCAGCACGAGCACGTAATACTGGTGCTGAAGAGAGAGAGGCAAGCAGATACCAGGAGAAGCAGAATCAGTGAGCTTCCGGTCAGTGGAAACTAAAGTGGGTAAGGAAGACATATGTCAGCCTGTGTCCTCTGCATGCACACATGTGTATGCATGTGCACAGGCACTGAACAAGTACATACATACACATGTAACACACACAGCAAGTACATGGACAGGAAACCATCTTCATAGTGGGTGAAGGGTGAATGGAGCCAAGCAGTGTGCGCCACCCACAGAGAGGCGCTCTTCCAGCCATCAGGAAGAGTGCACAAGAAGGGGTGAAGCTCCGTGTGTGGGCGCCTACCTAGTGTGCATGAAGCCCTGGATTCAATGCCCAGCACTGCACAGACCCGGTGTGGTGGTGCAGCCTGGCACTTAGGAGCTAGAGGCAAGAGGATCAGAGTTCAAAGTCATCCTTAGTTACATATGGCATCAGAGGCTAGCTTGGGCTACACAAAACCCTAACTTAAAAAACAAACTACAACAACAAAACAGCTTTTTTTCCCCTAAGCTCTGACAGGTATTCCAACAAGGCTGAACCTTGAAAGCATTATCTAGTGTCGGAACACAGCCAAAAGAACAACCCATGGTGAATGGTGTCTGGGGAACTGTGAGAGGCTGCAGGGGAGAGGCAGAGGGCTTTTACTTCAGCTGCACTTGGTTTCCTGCAGTGTTCTCAGAGTTGGTTTCATGCCTCCTGTGATAAACATTTACATTTGATCTGTATGACATGTTTATTCTTGTTGGACATCCGATCATAGCTACTGAACCCAATCTGGTCCCTGTGCCCAGAGTCTGCATATGGCCTTCTGCCTTGCTTGTGTGACTTCCCAGATATGATCAGCAGTATGTGCTAGACAATTGTGTTTAGATGGCTCTGTCCTGAGAAAGTTCTGAGAAAGGGCAGCTCTGTTGATATTTAGCATGTGCTTACTAGCATTGGCATTTATTTATATGTTTTTCTGATCAGGTTTTTCTGAACTCAGACAACCTTTCTTAGGTCATAGCTTTCTTTGTTTCATACCTGTATAAAAAGTACTGAAACTGAAGTAAGATCGTCTGCAGCACCAGACTGTAGTCACCCCATTCCTTCAGGTCCTCAGACCCCAGGTCCAGCCGAAAAGATCTGTACAGGTCGGCCAGAAAGTCGACAATCCAGGCCACAGGTGTGTTTTTGGGTGTAGGAAGGGATCATCTAGAATAGCAAATTAACAGAGAGAGAGAGAGAGAGAGAGAGAGAGAGAGAGAGAGCAGACTGGTGGGGTCTGCTGCAGGGGATGGGCACTTAATGGAGGGGAAAGTTATGCAAGAGCATGGCTGAGCTGATTCTTGCTGGATGCTGGCTTTGAGACAGTTAATTCAGCCTGGGATAGCAGCACTGGACTGTGACCCCAGAGCTTAGGAAGCTGAGTCAGGAAAATCAAAGTTTGAGGCTAGCCTGAGAACTATGTCAGGAAAACAGAACAAAATGAACCCTTCAAAAAGATACATAATTTTATGTTTCATGAGTTTCCCTTCCATGAAAGGCCTTTATTTTTAAAATAAAAATATTATTATTTTTTTTTATTTTTAAAAAAGCCAGGCTTTTTTTATAAATTATCCTGCTTTGCTCTAATTTCCTGTTCGTTTTGAGACCCAGGCACCCAAGGCTCTGCCATTCTTTAGATGGCTGCTCTTGGTCTCCACCTGCCTCTCTCCCCCCAACCCCCACTACTTGCTTGCTTTGTGCCTTGACCTATATTTGTCTGGAAAATGACTTTAGTCACTATTGAGTCAGAATGGTTTTTGCCGAGGGATTTGGAGCTTATTTTTATGTTTAGATAATGTCCAAGAGGAACAAAGAACCCAGATAGCCAAGGCGATGTTTGGAGCATAGCCAAGCTCTTTGAAGATCCTACCACTGGGGATGAAAGGCAAGTGGGCACCATCCGAGGCCCCTGCGATCTTAATCCAATGAGGAAGGTTTATTTGTCTTCTTAAGCCACAGGCAAGAGAGGACATCTCTTGTGTTCTCAAAGATTCAGTAGTCATTTCCCCTTCTCCTTTACCCCCATTCCATGGGCCCTTAAAAGAGGTGGTGGGTCCCACTCTCTTCCCACTGCTCCCTTCAAATCACCCAAAAATTCAGGGTCACTACAGACAGGTAGAAAACACTTGGGCTGGAGAAATGGATCAGCTGTTAAGAGCACTGACTGTTCTTCCAAAGGTCATGAATTCAAATCCCAGCAACCACATGGTGGCTTACAAACATCTGTAATGAGGTCTGATGCACTCTTCTGGTGTGTCTGAAGACAGCTACAGTGTACTCACATATAATAAATAAATCTTAAAAGAAAAGTCTTTAAATACCCACGGCCTCATCACTGTACCTCCAGGTGTCATGGCCTAGGGCTCACTCACTTCCTGCTAGTATGGGTAGTCAAGGGGTCTCATGTCAAAGGGTGACCACTGACCTTGAAGCTTGGATGCAAAGGTCAGAGTTTGCTTTTTCACACACAGGCACTCACACACACACACACACACACACACACACACACGAGAGAGAGAGAGAGAGAGAGAGAGAGAGAGAGAGAGAGAGAGAGAGATCCCAGAAAAACGAGCCCTGCACTGCATGTAAGATCTTCCAAGCCGTATGCTTTGGCACTTGCTGAACAGGGTGTCTGCTTAAGTGCCTCTCACTACAGTGTCTGAACTCTGAATCCACTGGGCTTTCAGCAAGGGCTTTAACTTCTCACAAAGGAGGAGCCAATCGGGAAGAGCAACAAGCTCGCTATTATCTGCTGGTCCCCAATGCCTCCTGCCTACTCTGCTTCCTTGTGTGCTTGGCTGTGACCCGCCTCTGGCTCTCCTTAGAGTGCTGTTTGGCTGAGGTGGATCTGAGCCTCTAACACAGACTAGGGAGCATCCAAAGGCAGAAAGGCATCAGGAAGCGCAGTCCTACACTCTCCTCTGCACTCATTGGTGAGAATGGAGTCACCTGATTGTCCATGACCCAATCCGGGGCCTCACAGAATGTCCCTGTCGGTTCCACTCTAAAACTATGGCACCCTTCCCAATAGCAAGAGTATTGGTATTCTTATTTTATTGCTATTCATAGTCTTATTTAGGAAATTAGAAAAAAATAACCTTAATACAAGCTAACATTTATGTAGTGATAAGTTTAGAGAAGTCATAAGAAAGTATTAACCTCAACACATTAAATTAAAACATCATGCATACCTATAATTGACAGGATGATTCATTCACTCATTCTTTCCTTCATTCATCCAACCACCTACAATTTGTTGCAGGGAATTAAAAAAATAACTCCAGAAGGAACTTTTGAAAATTAGGAAAATAAGAAAACTTTGGAATTACCATAGGCCAGAGGAAAGGCTTTTGTGATGATTGGGATTTGTCAATCATTCTTTGTTTTAAGTAGGTGAGGAACAATATGGTGCCATCTATGCTGGCAAAACCATTGTGAGTGACGAAATTGCACTCTTATAAAGTAGCATATAATTTCAACCACAAAAGAATGTAGGGCTCAGTATCTAGGTCTAGGGAAGGGTTTGCAGGTGCTAGGTTGTGTAGCAAAGGTGGCAAGAAGTTCCTGAACTAGACCAGGAAGCAGGCTATCTTAGTTAGGGTTTTACTGCTGTGAACAGACACCATGACCCAAGCAACGCTTATAAGGGCAACATTTAATTGGAGCTTGCTTACAACTTCAGAGGTTCAGTCCATTATCATTAAGGATCAAACATGGCAGCATCCAGGCAGGCATGGAGGAACTGAGAGCTCTACATGTTCATCTGAAGGTCTCTAGGAGAAGACTGGTTCCTTAGGTAGCTGGGATGAGGGTCTCAAAGCCCATGCCTACAGTGACACACTTCCTCCAGCAATACCACACCACAGGGCCAAAGGTCCTAATAGTGCCACTCCTTGGACTGATTATATCAAAACCACTATACATGACAAGGAGCTGGTGAGAAAAATAAACTGGAAGCCACAGAAAAGGACTCCTTGACCCCAGATGGAACTAAACCTGGTAAAAAGCGAGCTATTTCTAGTACTTGACATAATGATGATTATGTCCATTACCATTTAAATATATGGATTTCTTCTTAAAACTTCTTCATCCACCTACAGGCAAACTGGAGCAGTTGTTGGTATTTTGGGGCTTGCTGTAAAAATAAATGAATAAAAGTTACAATTGCAAAAAAGGATGGGGGAACAAAGGTAAAAATAAAAGGTAAGACAACCACAGAGAGAGGGAGGTTAAAATATTTCCTCTCCTTAATAACAGAGATTCATTTCACCCTTAGGTGAACAGGTCTGGTAATTCAACAGACAGACATGAAAGTAGGCCTGCCAGAAATGGAGGCTCTGGAGACAATGGAAACTGTGACCAACCTTGGAAAGCTAGGTTGGTCTTTCTGTCTTTCTGAAAGCTCTCTGCAGCTTCACTTTCCTCTTGTTAGCACTAAAAAAGACAAATCCATCATGTACATATCACTTTTGTTCCTGAAATGCATTTTAAAAAGACTTTTCTTTTTGAACGGTCATAAGAGTAAATGGAATGTCCTATAAAAGAACTTGTTTCACATTTATATATATCAGAGTATTCATCAGCAGGGATTTAGGTAAACTAAGAAACTGTCAAAGGCAGTTTGACTGCAGATTACTTCAAGATAACTCCAAAGGTCAGAGTCAGAGTTAATTCACACAGTAGCAGAGGAGAGGTGCTAGAACTGCCCAAGTTTATTCATACTTGGCACTCACATACTTGAATCTGTCAATGTGTCTACTTAAGTGAATATTGACAGGAAAATTCATAAAAAGAGAACTGTATTCATTAGAAAGTTAGATCTATACTTAGCTGAAATGGTAAAGTGTCAGCTTTATTTTAAGGAAATATAAAAAGAAGAAAGCAACACTGTAGCAAGAGAGAAATGTTAGCTGTGCCCAAGGTTTATTTTTTATTTTTATTTTTATTTTTTCTCTATTCTTTGTTAACATCCTGAATGCTTTCCCTGTTCCTGGTTTATTTTTTAAGAAAAGTTATTTTACTGCAGATACTTTGCAAAATTATGTCAAATTGACAGTCACATCCAAATGGTTCCATGAAGACTTTTTTCACTACATATTTGGGTGACCATCACTTTTATCAGTACCTTTTCTTCTGGGACTCTGTTCAACTTACATGTTTATTTGTTCATATAGTGCTGCTATAACATTTAGCTGGTCATGGTAGCATTGCTGGTATATGCCCAGCATGAATCTGGCAGAATCTTCATGAGCTTGGGCTCTATGGAGCCTGCATCCATGTCTTTTGCTTCTTACATGTTCTCTGACTGTTGTGTCAATGTTTTCTATTCTATCTCCTGCACCTGAGTGTCTCTCTTCTATCTCTTGTATTTTGTTGGTGATGCTTGCTCCTATGACTCCTGATCTCTTTCCTAGATTTTCTATCTCCAGGTTTGTCTCCTGTCATGTTTCTTTATAGTGTAATTTCCATATTTAGATCCAGGATCATCTTGTTAAATTCCTTCTCCTGTTTGTTGTGTTTTCCTGTAGTTCTTTAAGGGATTTTTGTACTTCCTCTTTAAGAGCTTCTACCTGTTTACCTGTATTCTCTGGTATTTTTAAGGGAGTTATTGATGTCCTTCTTAAGTCCTTATGCTTGAGATTCTATGATCCTGGGTGTGTTACAGCACCTGTGAGTTAAGCTTATTCTGGATGTGTTGGTACTAGGTGTGGAGTTAGCACCTTTGTTGAAAACAAAAATCTGAGATAAAACACCAGAAGGAAAATAAAAATTTAGGTCATATTCTTTTTTAGAATATTAGAAAAATAACCTTTATACAACTTAACATTTACTTAGTTATAGGTTTATAGGAATTATAAGAAAGTATTAACCTCAACACATTAAATTGTCATGTATAATAGTGTTTGAAAGTCATTATGTCACTTACTGTTGAGTTCTAACTTTAAGGTTATATCAGAAGCATAGTAAAATATTAAGAATCCAAACCAAATTAAAAAGAGCTTTAACATAAATAAATATATAATTCTAAAAGGAGGACATGAAGTTGGTAGAGAGATGTGATATGGGCTGTGAGGGAGAGGGCAGTGAGAGGTGGATATGATTGTGATACATTTTATATATGCATTAATCTTTCAAAGAATAGGTATTTAAAATAAGTGCAATATTTTATTCCATAATTTTAGATAAAAGTGGAAATTGTTTTCTAAAATTTAATTTCTAAATTTAGTGAATTTAAATTTAATTTACCATAAGTGAATGTAAAACTTATCAATATTTTTACATTTCTTGGACCAATTTATAATGTATGTAAAAAAATAAGATCTCCCAGAACTGTAGCCAGGAAGTGACATATGGTGCACTCCTTTAAAGATTAGTCTTAGCATTGGAGAGGCAGAGACAGGTGGATCTCTGCGTTCTACCTATAACCTGGTCTACACAGTGAGTTCCAGGACAGCCTGGGCTACAATGAGGAACCATGTTCAAAAAAATGAAATAGACAGACAGACAGACAGATGAACAACTTAAGAGAATCTGGGAGTATTTAGTAATTGTATATGTCTTGATACACATGCATGTATGAGCAAGAATAGATGGACTAAGTGGATTATGAAGAAGGTCATGAAGATGGGAGTGGATAGGCTGAGGAAGAAGGGGGAGTTGGAGAGGGTAATGGGGATGTGGTCATGTGTCATTATATGCATGTGAGTGGACATCAGAAACTGGACTTGATGGAATTTTCTTAGAGGACTCTAAGTTGGGGGGTGTGGGACCATGAAAGGCAGCCTGTTTTCTGGTTGTGCGAGACTTAAACTTTAGAGATCCTGCAGATAATTCTGCAAGGGAAGCAAACCCATTGGCCATGCTCCAAGACACTAGCCTCCTGACACAGTATCCTCAAGTCCATAATTCTGTGGCCATAAGTTATGTAGGGCATTTCCCTTAGCTCCTGGTGTTCTGTCTAGACTCTTCTCACACAGTTACCTCACAACAGCAAGGTATGGTCCTTCCCAAAGTATAAAAGGGGTTGCTTCCCCCTCCTCCCTCTCATATTCTCTGCTGTATTCTTGTCTCTCTCCATTGCCCTCTTAGGCTCATCTCCCTTCCCCCTCTCGCCATGACCAGCCTCTATTTTTCACTTATCAGAACTCTCTGCCCACAATAAATGCTCTAAACCTATGGACTACCTCTTCTCATCTGGATCCACTATGATGGAGCCATGGAGCAGGTCTCCTTCTCAAGAGCTGTTTCTAGCCTCCTGCAGTGGAACTTCTCTGTCTTCTAGCCAAGGTCATCACCAAGCCATGCTGCCTGCCCAAGCTAGTCAAGGACATTCGTCCCTGCAGGAAGAACCTGAAGTTACTTCTTTCCCTATTTTCGCTTAAGCCCTGGGCCAGACCTAGTCCAGTGGTCCCGACCCGGTCCAGCGGGCCCCCACTCTGTTCTCATCTCTTTTGAGACATTCAGTCTTGTCTGCAGTGTCCAAGACTGAGAACCTGTATTCCCTGGCCTCTGCAAGGCCTTCCTTGACCTCTGTGAGGCCTGGGATCTATGAACTCTGCCCTGCCAGCAACCCCAGGTGAACATACAGGCTGCCCTTCCCCAGCCCCAGAGCAGGGTCCTACAGCTTCTCATAGCCTGATGCATGCCTGTTGGTTCCATGGGCACACCTGCAGCCCAACTCCTTGTGTCTGCCTTGCCCAGTGGCCCAGAGCTCTGTGTGGATGTAGGCTTCCACTGTTAAGCCACAGGTAGGTAGAAAAGTGGGGATGGATATAGTAGGAGTTGGGGAAGTGGATAACATGATTGAAAACTGAAAACAACTCAAAAACTTAATATGAAAAGGACGGGGAAAGAAAATAAGTAAAAATAAAAGGTAAGACCAGCACAGAGAGAGGGAGGTTAAAATGTTTCCTCTCCTTAATAACATAGATTGATTTCACCCTTATGTGCAGAGGTCTTGTAATTCAACAGATAGACCTGAAAGTAGTTCTGTCCGAAAGGGAGGGTCTAGAGACAATGGAAAATGTGACCAACCTTGGTAACCTATGTTGACCTTTCTTTCTGAAAGCTCTCCCTCTCTGCTGGCAATGTGATGTCCCCAAACTTGGAGTAACATTTCCACTCATTCCAAATCCATCATGGTGATGAGGACCTGAAACACTAGTTTCCTCTTGGATGTGCACAGCCCCAGTGTGTGAGTGTGAAAGTAGCTCTTCCTCTGCAACTATTGTAGCAATGTCTTCCTGCAGCTTCACTTTCCTCTTGTTAGCACTAAAAAAGACAAATCCATCATGTACATATCACTTTTGTTCCAGAAATGCATTTTAAAAAGACTTTTCTTTTTAAATGGTCACAAGAGTAAATGGAATGTCCTATAAAAGAACTTGTTTCACATTTATATGTATCAGAGCATTCACCAGCAGGGATTTAGGTAAACTAAGAAACTGTCAAAGGCAGTTTGACTGCAGATTACTTCAAGATAACTCCAAAGGTCAGAGTCAGAGTTAATTCACACAGTAGCAGAGGAGAGGTGCTAGAACTGCCTGAGTTTATTCATACTTGTCCCTCACATACTTGAACCTGTCAATGTGTCTTAAGTGAATATTGACAGGAAAATTCATAAAAAGAGAACTGTATTCATTAGAAAGCTAGATCTATACTTAGCTGAAATCGTGAAATGTCAGCTTTATTTTAAGGAAATATAAAAAGAAGAAAGCAACACTGCAGCAAGAGAAGAAATGTTAGCTGTGCCCAAGGTTTATTTTTTATTTTTATTTTTATTTTTATTTATTTTTTCTATATTCTTTGTTAACATTCTGAATGCTTTCCCCGTTCCTGGTTTATATTTTAAGAAAAGTTATTTTACTGCAGATACTTTGCAAAACTATGTCCAGGTGATATTCGCATCCAAATGGTTCCATGAAGACTTTTTTTCACTATATATTTGGGTTATCATCACATTTATCAGTACCTTATTTTCTGGGACTCTGTTCAACTTACATGTTTATTTGTTCATATAGTGCTGCTATAACATTTAGCTGGTCATGGTAGCATTGCTGGTATATGCCCAGCATGAATCTGGCAGAATCTTCATGAGCTTGGGCTCTATGGAGCCTGCATCCATGTCTTTTGCTTCTTACATGTTCTCTGACTGTTGTGTCAATGTTTTCTATTCTATCTTCTGCACCTGGGTGTCTCTCTTCTATCTCTTGCATTTTGTTGGTGATGCTTGCTTCTATGACTCCTGATCTCTTTCCTAGATTTTCTATCTCCAGGTTTGTCTCCTGTCATGTTTCTTTATAGTGTTATTTCCATATTTAGATTGTGGATTATCTTGTTCAATTCCTTCTCCTGTTTGTTTGTGTTTTCCTGTAGGTCTTCAAGCGATTTTTGTATTTCCTCTTTAAGAGCTTCTACCTGTTTACCTGTATTCTCTGGTATTTTAAGGGAGTTATTTATGTCCTTCTTAAGTCCTTATGCTTGCTCTCTCCATCTGTTTATCGCTAGTGCTACCTACCATCGCTGTCTGAATGAAGCCTGTCCCTCCTGTGATCCTGGATGTGTCAGAAATCCTCAGAGTCTAGCTATCTCTGTGGTCCTGTGATTCTGTGATCCTGTGATCCTGAGTGTGTGAGAAACCCTGGGACTCAAGCTGCTTCTGCAATCCTGAAATCCTGTTGTGACCAAGCTCCTGAGATGCTATGATCCTGGGTGTGTTACAGCGCCTGTGAGTCAAGCTTATTCTGGATGCTTTGGGACCAGGTGTGGAGTTAGCACCCAAGGTCTACACAGGGCAGCTCACACTGGAAGGAACCTGTGCCACGAGCCAGGCAGGGGTTCCTGAATTCCTTGATCCTATTGGTCCTAGTTACTCCTGGTGTTGGGACAGATGTTGTGGCCTCCTCACCTATGATCCTGGGAGTTTAAGAGCACCTGGTAGTCAAGTTTTTTCTGGATGTTGTGGGACTGGGTGGGGAGTTAATGCCCACTGTCTATTCAGGGCAATTTCTCAGACCAGAAAGATCATTCTACTCACTCTAAAATTAATAATACATACCAAAATACCCCTGGCTCAAAGTCATAAGGAAAACAGAAATCTGAGATAAAAGGCCAGAAGGAAAATAAAAGTTTAGGTCATATTTTTTTTTAGAATATTAGAAAAAATAACCTTTATGCAAGTTAACATTTATCTAGTTATGGGTTTATAGGAATCATAAGAAAGGATTAACCTCAACACATTAAATTGTCATGTATAATAGTGTTTGAAAGTCATTATGTCACTTACTGTTGAGTTCTAACTTTAAGGTTATATCAGAAGCATAGTAAAATATTAAGAATCCAAACCAAATTAAAAAGAGCTTTAACATAAATAAATATATAATTCTAAAAGGAGGACATGAAGTTTGTAGAGAGATGTGATATGGGCTGTGAGGGAGAGGGCAGTGAGAGGTGGATATGATTGTGATACATTTTATATATGCATTAATCTTTCAAAGAATAGGTATTTAAAATAAGTGCAATATTTTATTCCATAATTTTAGATAAAAGTGGAAATTGTTTTCTAAAATTTAATTTCTAAATTTAGTGAATTTAAATATAATTTACTATAAGTGAATGTAAAACATATCAATATTTTTACATTTCTTGGACCAATTTATAATGTATGTAAAAAAATAAGATCTCCCAGAACTGTAGCCAGGAAGTGACATATGGTGCACTCCTTTAAAGATTAGTCTTAGCATTGGAGAGGCAGAGACAGGTGGATCTCTGCGTTCTACCTATAGCCTGGTCTACACAGTGAGTTCCAGGACAGCCTGGGCTACAATGAGGAACCATGTTCAAAAAAATGAAACAGACAGACAGACAGACAGATGAACAACTTAAGAGAATCTGGGAGTGTTTAGTAATTGTATATGTCTTGATACACATGCATGTGTGAGCAAGAATAGATGGACTAAGTGGATTATGAAGAAGGTCATGAAGATGGGAGTGGATAGGCTGAGGAAGAAGGGGGAGTTGGAGAGGGTAATGGGGATGTGGTCATGTGTAATTATATGCATGTGAGTGGACATCAGAAACTGGACTTGATGGAATTTTCTTAGAGGACTCTAAGTTGGGGGGTGTGGGACCATGAAAGGCAGCCTGTTTTCTGGTTGAGCTAGACTTAACCTCCAGAGACTATGCAGATAATTCTGCAAGGGAAGGAGGCCCATTGGCCATGCTCCCAGAAACCAGGCCCCTGATACAAGGCCCTCAACTCCATAATTCTGTGGACATCAGTCATGTAGGACATTTCCCTTAACTCCAGGTATTCTGTCCAGACTCTTCCCCCACAGTTACCTCACAACAGCAAGGTATGTTCCTTCCTAAAGTATAAAAGGAGTTATTTCTGCCTTTTCTCTCTGTTGTTCTCTTCTGTATTCTTTTCTCTCTCCATTGCCCTCTTGGGCACTTCTCCCTTCCCCCTCTCACCTGGCCAGCCTCTAATTTTCACTTATCAGAACTCTCTGCCCACAATAAATGCTCTAAACCTATGGACTACCTCTTCTCATCTGGACCCACTATGATGGAGCAATGGAGCAGGTCTCCTTCTCAAGAGCTTTTTCTAGCCTCCTGCAGTGAAAACTATCTGGCTTCTAGCCAATGTCATGACCAAGCCAAGCTGCCTGCCCAAGCTAGTCAAGGCCATTCGTCCCTGCAGGAAGAATCTGGAGCTACTTCTTTCCCTCTTCTCCCTTAAGTTCAGGGCCAGACCAAGTCCAGTGGGCCCCCACTCTGTTTCCATCTCACTTGAGACATTCAGTCGTGTCTGCAGTGTCCAAGACTGAGAACTTTTCATCCCTGGCCTCTGAAAGGCCTTTCTTGGCCTTTGTGAGGCCTGGGACCTATGAACTCTGTCCTCCCAGCAACCCCAGGTGAAAATACAAGCTTCCCTTCTCCACACCCAGATCAGGGTCCTGCAGCTTCCCATAGCCTGATGCATGCCTGTTGGTTCCATGGGGAAACCTGCAGCCCAACACTTTCCGTCTGCCTTCCCCAGTGGCTCAGAGCTCTGTATGGATGTACACTCCCACTTTTAACCCACAGGTAGGTAGAAAAATGGGGATGGATATAGTAGGAGTTGGGGAAGTGGATAACATGATTGAAAACTGAAAAAAAGACTCAAAAATTTAATATGAAAAGGATGGGGAAACAAAATAAGCAAAAATAAAAGGTAAGACCAGCACAGAGAGAGTGAGGTTAAAATGTTTCCTCTCCTTAATAACAGAGATCGATTTCACCCCTATGTGAACAGGTCGTGTAACTCAACAGATAGAACTGAATGTAGGCCTGTCAGAAAGGGAAGCTCAGGAGATAATGGAAATTGTGACCAACCTTGGTGACCTACGTTGACCTTTCTTTCTGAAAGCTCTCCCTCTCTGCTGGTGACGTGATATCCCCAAACTTTGAGTAACATTTCCACTCAGTCCAAATCCATCATGGTGATGAAGACCTGAAACACTAGTTTCCTCTTGGATGTGCACAGCGCCAGTGTGTGAGTGTGTAAGTAGCTCTTCCTCTGCAACTATTGTAGCAATGTCTTCCTGCAGCTTCACTTTCCTCTTGTTAGCACTAAAAAGACAAATCCATCATGTACATATCACTTTTGTTCCCAAAATGCATTTTAGAAACACGTTTCTTTTTAAATGGTCACAAGAGTAAATGGAATGTCCTATAAAAGAACTTGTTTCACATTTATATGTATCAGAGCATACTTTATCATTTACCAGTAGAGATTTAGGTAAACTAAGAAACTGTCAAAGACAGTTTGACTGCAGATTACTTCAAGATAACTCCAAAGGTCAGAGTCAGAGTTAATTCACACAGTAGCAGAGGAGAGGTATTAGAATTGCCTCAGTTTGTTCATACTTGCCCCTCACATATTTGAACCTGTCAATGTGTCTACTTAAGTGAATATTGACAGGAAAATTCATAAAAAGAGAACTGTATTCATTAGAAAGCTAGATCTATACTTAGCTGAAATGGTAGAATGTCAGCTTTATTTTAAGGAAATATAAAAAGAAGAAAGCGACACTGCAGCAAGAGAAGAAATGTTACCTGTTCCCAAGGTTTATTTTTATTTTTATTTTTTTATTTTTTTATTCGATGTATTCTTTATTTACATTTCAAATGATTTCCCCTTTTCTGGGTCCCAACTTCCCGCAAGTCCCATAAGCCCTCTACCCTCCCCCTGTTCCTCCATCTACTCCTTCCCACTTCCCTGTTCTGGTATTCCCCTATACTGTTGCACTGAGTCTTTCCAGAACCAGGGGCTACTCTTCCATTCTTTATGGACATCATTTAATATGTGGATTATTTCTTGGGTATTCCAAGTTTCTAAGTTAATATCCACTTATCAGTGAGTGCATAACATGATTGATTTTTTGAGACTGGGTTACCTCACTTAGTACGATGTTCTCCAGCTCCATCCATTTGTCTAAGAATTTTATGAATTCATTGTTTCTGATGGCTGAATAATATTCCATTGTGTAAATAGACCATATTTTTTTTATCCATTCCTCCATTGAAGGACACCTGGGTTCTTTCCAGCTTCTGGCTACTACAAATAGGGCTGCTATGAACATAGTGGAGCATGTGTCCTTATTACATGCTGGGGAATCCTCTGGGTATATGCCCAGAAGTGGTATAGCATGGTCCTCTGGAAGTGTCATGCCCAGTTTTCTGAGGAACCTCTACACTGATTTCCAAAGTGGTTGCACCATCTTACTATCCCACCAGCAGTGGAGGAGTGTTCCTCTTTCTCCACATCCTTGACAGCACCTGCTGTCTTCTGAGTTTTTGACCTTAGCCATTCTGACTGGTGTGAGGTGAAATCTCAGGGATGTTTTGATTTGTATTTCCCTAATGATTAATGATGTTGAACATTTCTTAAGATGTTTCTCAGACCTACAAAGTTCTTCATGTGAAAATTCTTTGTTTAGCTTGGTACCCCACTTTTTAATGGGGTTATTTGGTTCTCTGGGTTCTACCTTCTTGAGTTCTTTGTATATATTAGATATTAGCCCTCTGTCAGATTTAGGGTTGGTGAAGATCCTTTCCCAATCTGTTGATTGACGTTTTGTCCTTTTGACAGTGTCCCTTGCCTTACAGAAACTTTGTAGCTTGATGGAATTTTCTTAGAGGACACAAAGTTGGGTGGGTGTGGGACCATGGAAGGCAGCGTGTTTTCTGGTTGAGCTAGGTTTAACCTCCAGAGACCGTGCAGATAATTCTGCAAGGGAAGGAAGCCTCTTGGCCATACTCCCAGACACTAGGATCCTAAAACAAGGCCCTCAACTCCATAATACTGTAGCCATCAGCCATGTAGGGCATTTCCCTTAGCTCCTGGTATTCTGTCTAGACTCTTCCCACAGTTACCTCACAACAGCAAGGTATGTTCCTTCCTAAAGTATAAAAGGAGTTGTGTCCCCCTGCTCCCTCTCTTGTTCTCTGTTGTATTCTTGTCTCTCTCCATTGCCCTCTTGGGCACTTCTCCCTTCCCCCTCTCACCATGACCAGCCTCTATTTTTCACTTATCAGAACTCTCTGCCCACAATAAATGCTCTAAACCTATGGACTACCTCTTCTCATCTGGATCCACTATGATGGAACCATGGAGCAGGTCTCCTTCTCAAGAGCTGTTCCTCCTGCAGTGGAACCTCTCTGTCTTCTAGCCAAGGTCATCACCAAGCCATGCTGCCTACCCAAGCTAGTCAAGGCCATTCGTCCCTGCAGGAAGAACCTGGAACTACTTCTTTCCCTCTTTTCCCTTAAGCCCAGGGCCAGACCTAGTCCAATGGGGCCCCACTCTCTTCTCACCTCGTTTATGACATTCAGTCATGTCTGCAGTGACCAAGACTGAGAACCTGTCATCCCTGGCCTCTGAAAGGCCTTCCTTGGCCTCTGTGAGGCCTGGGACCTATGAACTCTGCCCTGCTAGCTCCCCCAGGTGAACATACAAGCTGCCCTTCCCCACTGCCAGAGCAGGCTTCTGCAGCTTCTCATAGCCTGATGCATGCCTGTTGGTTCCATGGGGAAACCTGCAGCCCAACTCCTTGTGTCTGCCTTGCCCAGGGGCCCAGAGCTCTGTCTGGATGTAGGCTCCCACTTTTAACACACAAGTAGGTAGAAAAGTGGGGATAGATATAATAGGAGTTGGGAAAGGGGATAACATGAAGTTCCTGAATAGAATACAAATAGCTTATGCTCTAAGATCAAGAACTGACAAATGGGACCTCATAAAATTACAAAGTTTCTGTTAGGTAAAGGACAGTGTCAAAAGGACAAAACAGCAACCAACAAATTGGGAAAGGATCTATAGCAACCCTACATCCGACAGAGGGCTAATATCTAATATATACAAAGAATTCAAGAAGCTAGACACCAGAGAGCCCAATAATCCTATTAAAAATGGGGTACAGAGCTAAACAAAGAATTTTCACATGAAGAAGTTTGAATGGCTAAGAAGCACCTTAAGAAATGCTCAACATCACTAGCCATTAGGGAAATACAAATCAAAACAACCCTGAGTTTTCACCTTACACCAGTTAGAATGACTAAGATTAAAAACTCAGGAGACAGTAGGTGCTGGCAAAGATGTGGAGAAAGAGGAACACTCCTCCACTGCTGTTGGGAATGCAAGTTGGTATAACCACTCTGGAAATCAGTCTGTCTGTTCCTCAGAAAACTGGGCATAACACTTCCGGAGGACCCTGACATACCACTCCTGGGCATATACCCAGAGGATTCCCCAGAATGTCATAAGGACACATGCTCCACTATGTTCATAGCAGCCCTATTTATAATAGCCAGAAGCTGGAAAGAACCCAGATGTCCCTCAGTGGAGGAATGGATACAGAAAATGTGGTATATTTACACAATGGAATACTACTCAGTAATTAAAAACAGTGAATTCATGAAATTCTTAGGCAGATGGTTGGATCTGGAAAATATCCTAAGTGATGTAACTCAGCTGCAAAAGAACACTCATGGAATTCAGTCACTGATAAGTGGATATTAACTCAGAAACTCTGAATTCCCAAGACAAAATTCACATATCAAGTGACCCCCAAAAAGAAGGAAGGAGAGGTCCTAGATCTGAAAAGGCTTGTTCCAGCATTGTAGGGGAATACCAGGACAGAGAAGTAGGAGGGGGGTTGATAAGAGAATGGGCAGAGTGAAGAGGGTTTAGGGAACTTATGGGGAGAGGGCAACCAGGAAAGGGAATATCATTTGGAATGTAAACATAGAATACAGTAAATAAAAATAAATTAATAAAAGAAAAGAAAGTGGAAAAAACTCAAAAACTTAATATGAAAAGCATGAGGAGACAAAATGAGTAAAAATAAAAGGTAAGAATGCCACAGAAAGAGGGAGGTTAAAATATTTCTGCTCCTTAATATCAGAGATTGATTTCACCCTTATGTGAACAGGTCTTCTAATTCAACAGATAGACCTGAAAGTAGGCCTGTCAGAAAGGGAGGCTCTGGAGACAATGGACACTATGACCAACCTTGGTAACCTACGTTGACCTTTCTTTCTGAAAGCTCTCCCTCTCTGCTGGCGACGTGATGTCCCCAAACTTGGAGTAACATTTCTACTCAATCCAGATCCATCATGGTGATGAAGACTTGAAACACTAGTTTCCTTTGGGTTGTGCACTGCCCCAGTGTGTGAGTGTGTAAGTAGCTCTTCCTCTGCAACTGTTGTGGCAATGTCTTCCTGCAGCTTCACTTTCCTCTTGTTAGCACTAAAAAAGACAAATCCATCATGTACATATCACTTTTGTTCCCAAAATGCATTTTACAAAGACTTTTCTGTTTAAATGGTCATAAGAGTAAATGGAATGTCCTATAAAAGAACTTGTTTCACATTTATATGTATCAGAGCATACTTTACCATTCACCAGCAGGGATTTAGGTAAACTAAGAAACTGTCAAAGGCAGTTTGACTGCAGCTTACTTTAAGATAACTCCAAAGGTCAGAGTCAGAGATAATTCACACAGTAGCAGAGGAGAGGTGTTAGAACTGCCTGAGTTTATTCGTACTTGCCCCTCACATACTTGAACCTGTCAATGTTTCTACTTAAGTGAATACTGACAGGAAAATTCATAGAAAGAGAACTGTAATCAATAGTTATACAGTTATACTTAGTCAACTAAATATAATATATATAATAGTTATATTTATACTTAGCTGAAATCGTAAAATGTCAGCTTTATTTTAAGGAAATATAAAAAGAAGAAAGCAACACTGCAGCAAGAGAAGAAATGTTACCTGTGCCCAAGGTTTATTTTTTAAGGAAATTTATTTTACTGCAAATAGTTTGCAAAATTGGGTTAACCTGACATACACATCCTATTGGTTTCAGGAAGACTTTTTTCACTATATATTTGGGTTACCATCACATTTATGAGTACTTTGTTTTCTGGGACTCAGTTCAACTTACATGTTTATTTGTTCATATAGTGCTGCTGTAACATTTAGCTTGTCATGGTAGCACTGCTGGTATACGCCCAGCTTGAATCTTTCAATATCTTCATGTTCTTGGGCTCTACAAAGGCTGGATTCCATGTCTCTGAGTCTGCTTTTCATGTCTAATATTTTCAAAGTAAAAGCTTTCTCTTTCCTCTGCTCCGATTGCTCGTGAGCTTTGACAGCTGTCTAAAAGGAATCACATGCTACATATGAAAACGTTTGCTGGTAAGATGGGTAAAGGCACCTGGTGCCAAGCCTAATGGCCTGAGCTTGAACCTTGGGATCAACATGGTGGAAGGACATAACCACCTCTCTCTGCTTATCCCCTGATCTCCACATAATATGTAATTAAAGAAAATACAAGAAGAAAGGAGGAGTGGCCCCTTGTTCTGGAAAGGCTCAGTGAAGCAGTATTCGGCAAAACCAGAACGGGGAAGTGAGAAGGGGTGGGTGGGAGGATGGGGGGAGAGAGGGGGGTCTTACGGAACTTTCAGGGAGTGGGGGGCTAGAAAAGGGGGGATCATTTGAAATGTAAATAAAAAATATATCAAATAAAAAAATTAAAAAAAAAAAGAAAGTGGAACAATCTTGCATTACAGGAAGGATTGCAAACTTATACAATCAGTTTGGAAACCAATCTGAAATAACCAAAATATGCTCCACTATACTACAAGGGCACTTACTCAACTATGTTCAATGCAGCTATATTACTAATAGCCAGAAACAAACCAGATGTCCCTCAACTGAAGAATGGATACAAAAATGGTATATTTACTCAAGGTATCAAAAATGGGACATTTATTCAGATATTGAAAACAAGGGCATAATAAAAATTTCATTTCCAAATGGATGGAAATAGAAAAAATCCTCAGTAAATTAACCCACAAGAAAATGCATAGTATGAACTCACTTTTATTAGCCATAAAGGTCAGGATACCAATGATACACCTCAAATAGTGAAAGATGTTAAACAAGAAGGGAGCGTGAGGAAGGAAGAAGAGAGGCTACCATGGAAGGGTAATAACCTGCAGGAGGAAGAAACAGAGCAGCCATGTAAAGGGGCGAAGGAAAAGCAGAGAAGTGGGCTACTCCAGTTGAACAAGAGCAGCCAAATTGGAACAGAGAAATGGAGTTATCTGTGGGAGGGAGATTCTAACAGCATGGAGGGTAGGCAGTTGTGCAGCATAAACCATACTGCTTAAAGCATACTAAAATATAAGGCTGTGTGTGTGTGCCTTTCATTCAGGAACATAAGTGGTCTAAGGTGGGAAGGAACCTTGCAATTCCTTAAAGTATTTATAACACAATAGCCTACAGTGGGGATATGAAAGCAGAAATGGAAATATCCTATAACCAGGCAAGGCTCTCAGTGGAGGAATTAGGACTTCAACCCACCCACAGCCCTTTTGACTCAAAATTTGTCCTGTTGTACACATGGCTCTAGCTGTATATGTAGTAGAGGATTGCCTAAGGAATCAATGTGAGAAGAGGTCCTTGGTCTTATGAAGGCTTGATAGATTCCCCAGGGTAGAGAAGTTGAGGGAGAGGAGGTGGGAGCAGAGTGGGTGGATGAACACCCTCACAGAAACAGGGGGAGGGAGGATGGAATAGGGAGTTTCTGGGAGGGGGGAAACCAGGAAAGGAGATAACATTTGAAATGTAAGTAAAGAAAATATCCAGTTAAAAGCATAAAAATACCTTTCCTGTCTAAAAGAAATGCAGGGACAAAGGATGAAGCAAAAACTAAGGATGAAGCAAAAACTAAGTGAAGGCCCAACTTGAGATCCATCCCATGTCAAAACACCTGTCTCTGACACTATTAGTTCTACTCTGTTGTGCTTGCAGGCAGGAGCCCAGCATAACTGTCCTCTGAGAGGCTCCACCCAGCATCTGACTGAAATAGAAGCAGATACCTACATCCAAACACTGGATGAAGTTCCAGGACCCTTATGGAAAAGTTGGAGGAAGAATAGAGCCCTACATGGGATAGGAATTCTACAGGAACTCTTAGAGAGTCAACTAACCTGGACTCTTGGGAGCTCTCAGAGACTGAATCAACAACAAAAGAGCATACATTGGCTGGACTAAGGCTCCTGGCACATATAAACCTGTGTGGTTCAGTCTACAGTGGGTCACCCAACAACTAGAGCAGAGGCTGTTGCCTAAAGTTATTGTCTGTCTGTGAAATCCATTCCACAAAAGGGCTCCCTTGCCTAGCCTCAGTGGGAGAGGATGCACCTAACCTTCCAGAGATTCACAGCACCAGGGTAAGGGAATATGCCCAGGGCCCCACCATCTCAGAGGAGAAAGGGAAGGGAGATAATGGGATGGATTCTGTTAGGGGGCACCTGGAGCGGCAACACTTGGGATATGATTAAATACAAACATCATATAAATGTAAAAAATAAAATAATATTTGTTTTCAATACCCTATGCAATAAATAATTACCTTTTTAATGAAACAGGTTTCTCTTTGTTTATCCTGGCTATCGTATGTCTGTTTGATCCTATGTCCTCAAATTCACAGAGATCTACATGCCTCTGTCTCCTGTGTACTAGGGTTAATAAATAAGTTTTACCTGCACCACCACTGGCAGGTAAAACTTATTTTTAAAATGAAAATTCTATTATACAGTTAAAGACTAAGGCCTTGTAGATACTAAGAAACTACTTGATCATGAAAGTAATCATATGAATACAAAAGTTTCTACTAAATAATGAACTTTACGAACAATATAATGTCTGTATACAGTTAAATTGTCTGCAAGCATCTATACTTTGCCAAGCAATCCTAAAAAATTAGATGATCTTTTTTTGTTTGGTATTTTTCAATATAGGGTTTCTCTGTATAGCCCTGACTATCCTGGAACTCACTCTGCAGACCAGGCTGGCCTCAAACTCAGAAATCTGCCTCCCTCTGCCTCCCAAGTGCTGGAATTAAAGGCATGTGCCACCACCTCCTGGCCTAGATGATTCTTTAAAACATTTTTAATTAGATATTTTCTTTATTTACATTTTAAATGCTATCCCCTTTCCTTGTATCCCCATCAAAAAAAAAAAAAAAAAAAGCCCTATCCCATGCTCTCTTCCCCTGCTCACCAACCCACCCACTCCCACTTCCCTGTCCTGGTATTCCCCTACACTGAGACATCAAGCCTTCTCAGGACCAAGAGCATCTCACTGATGTCTGATATTTTCTTAGGAATTATGTTTACTTAATAGTGTAAACAATAATTTTAAACCGAATATGTAGATGACTTATTTTGACAAGTCTGTAAAACAAATTGCTGTAAATGAAGAAAAAACTTTCATGGAAAATGTACATTGAAAATACAGCTCACCACGTAAAAAAGCACACTGAAAGATAACTATATTAACCTGTGAAATTGCAGAGATTTTTTTCAAATTTTCCTCTAGTTGCAGTCTGGATTTTTCTTCAATCTCTTGCTTTAACATTTCTGCCTCTCTGCGGTCTATCATATTCATTGATCTGTGACTTTCAAGGATTAATAATTCCTGTTTGAGCTTCTCCTCTCTATCTTCAGGCATTTTGCATTTCTCCTGGATGTCTGTCACAGCTAAGAAGTTCTGTTGCAGAGACTGGAATTTGTTTTCAAGTCCCTCATAGTTCAATAACACTTGGTTTAGCTTTCTTGTGGCAAGATCAATCTGCATCAAGAAATTAATACTGCTTATAGATGAAAAAGTTGACAGGAAATAATTTTTATTTTTTATTTTTTATTTTCTATATTCTTTGTTTACATTCCAAATGATTTCCCCTTTCCCGCTTCCCTCCTCCCCATAAGTCCCATAAGCCCTCTTCCCTCCACCTATTTCCCAATCAACCCCTCCCACTTCTCTGACCTGGTAATCCCCTACATTGCTGCATCAAGCCTTGATAGGAAATAAATTTAAGACTTAAACCATTATCAGGAGAGAAAGTGAACTTCAAAGTTGAAGAATGTACTTGCCTCCAAACTTGGCAAAGTAAGTTTGATCCCCAGAACCCACATGGCAGGAAGGAGGGAACTCATTCCCACTTGTTCTCCTCTCCTTTCACATGCAAGCCATTATACATGCATGCCATAACAAGTGTATGCAAACCTGTATACCCTGAGAGAATAATGTATTCACTATTCTTTTAAGAATAAGCTTTGATTAAAACACAGTTTAGTCAAGCTCTGTAATACTGAAATATGAACAGCTTCATTTTCAGTCTTCTCCTGGGTAAAATAAATGTGTCTTTTCAATATAAAAAATTTGAGAAAAGGAGCATGCCATGGTTGTCTCTGGAGGGGTGCCACCAGAGCCTTACAAATACAGAGGCAGATGCTACCAACCAACTATTGGACTGGGCACAGGGTCCCCAATGTTGGACCTGAAGGATGGTCCAGAGGAGCTGAAGGGGTTTACAGCACCATGGGAAGAACAATGATTTTGGCCACCCAGATGCCCCAAGACTCCCAGGGACTGAACCATCAACCAAGGGACACACAAGGTTCCAGCAAAAAATGTGGCAGAGGAAGGCCTTGTTGGGCATCAGTGAGAGGAATGGTCCTTGGTCATGTAAAGATTCAACAGAGACTCCAACAAAGGGAAACTGAGGGGGTGGAGGTGGGAGTGTGTTTGGTGGAGGGTCATATACATGGAGACGGGGGAAGCAGGAGGAGGAGGGGGAGGGATATTAGGGGAGGGGGGATATTGGGAAAGGTTTTACCATTGGCAATGTAAAGGAAGACGATATTCAACAAAAAAAGAATTTGAGAACATGTTCTCTATTTTCTGATATACTTAATACAGCTTATTATATTTATTTCTAGCTCATTTATTGGCAAAGGCAATAACATGTTATGTTGGACCACATAATTTTCATATCATACAAAATGACTTTTAATATTGGAAATTCAGTCTACTGCCTTGACTGTCTTTGACATATTACCTCAATTTCATGACTTTCAAAGTTTCTACAATATAGTAT
The DNA here is from genome assembly GCF_947179515.1 of Apodemus sylvaticus. Classification (NCBI taxonomy): domain Eukaryota; kingdom Metazoa; phylum Chordata; class Mammalia; order Rodentia; family Muridae; genus Apodemus; species Apodemus sylvaticus. The sequence goes on along the minus strand of NC_067485.1, from coordinate 80,715,059 downwards.
TGTCTTCTTGAAGTAAGTTAAACTATTTATTCTGTGATCCTTGTGTTGACATGTTAAGTGTATTATGCTTCCATACTATCTTGACAAAAAGTAAATGCAGAAATTTAAGAGAATGGAGAATCTGTAGCTTGATACGTGATTTAGGATTGATTCAAGTGTATACAACCAGGTTTAATTTATTGTTGTTGGAAAACGGTTTCACTATATAGCTTTGGCTAGCTAGAACTTGACAGGCAGACAAAGCTGACCTCAAGCTCACAAACATCCCCCTACATCTGCCTCTTTAGTGCTGGAATCAAAGGCATATGCCACCTTCCCATAGACCTGGCATTAAGTCACAGCCAAGTGTAAAGACAGAAGTAAATGTATAGCATATATATGTGAGTAGAAAAAGACTCAATTACTTCTGGTTATAAAACTTTTACAATTCTTTGTTTCATGGGTAAAATAACTGAAAGCATTATAGTAACTAGTTTTTCACTCTGAAACCAAGTAAAACATACCTTTTGTTTTAGTGTAGTAATTTCATCAGTTTCAGATTGATTAGCATTTAAATCTTCAGGACAAGTAAACTTTCCATTTTCTTGTTCATTTGAGTTCTTTTGTCTCATTTTAGAAATGTTCTTCATGCTGGGGAAAATGATCAGAGAGAGAGGCAGAGACAGAGACAGAGACAGAGAGAGAAACACACACACACACACACACACACACAGAGAGAGAGAGAGAGAGAGAGAGAGAGAGAGAGAGAGAGAGAGAGAGAGAGAGAGAGAGTTTTTAAAATTTATTTGAACGATGGGGCTTCTATGTGGCTACAGACAATAGTGAAGTCTAGTTCTTCTTGCCTCCACCTCCCATGAACTCAGATCTCAGGCATATATCACCATGCCCATCTCCTAAAGTATAATTATGTAATCACTTTATAACACAGGATAGATTTATTACATAAATGAAGCATGTGTATAAATTTTTCAAACCTGCAAATCCCAGGGGCACATGCTATTCTGGTTTGTTTTAGTATTCAAAACACAGAAAAAACATGAAGATTGGTGGTGTGGGAAGAGAGAATCTGGGAAGAGTTGGTTGAGGGAAAAGAATGTAAACAAAATAATGCTATGTGAAATTCTTATATTAGTTGGTTGTTTTGATATTTATTTTTATTTTATTGATAGAGAGAAAGGGGAAATTCCATCTAACTGTTGTCTGCAAAAACTGATTATAGCTGAAATATAACTACCATAGTAAAATGTTGAAGAGAGTATTCCATTCAAATAGTACTAAGATTCAAGCAGGCGTTTCTACACTAATATCTAATAAAAATAAACTTCTAACAAAAATTAACAAAAATAGATAAAGTAAGAAAACTCTTTCTGTGCTCAAAGCACTGGTGGACCTATAACGCAAGCACAGTGAGATTAGTGGTTAAATTAGGGAAAGAGGTCCAGCTAATGAGTTGGGAAAATGACATGATAGTATACATAAGAGTTATAAAATTCTACTGTATAAATTCTACCAATAATATATTCAGAAGTGTGGCAGGATACAGAATAAACCTGCACAAATCAATAGCTCCTTTATACACCAACAACAAATGTAAGAGAAAGAGATCATGGATACATTCCCATTCACAGTAGCCTCAAAGGAAATGAAATGTCTCAGAATAATCCTAACCAGGTAGAAGGATATTCACAATTAAGTCCTTAAAATTCTGAAGAAATAGACAGAAAAGACATTTGGAAATGGAAAGACTTCACATGGTCGTGAATTGGTAGAATCAAATTGTGAAAATTACCATTCTACAAAAAGCTATTAAGTATTCAATGCAATCCCCATCAAAATAATCTTTTCCTTTACAAAAAAGAAAATGGAAACCATATGGTACCAAAAACATTTGAGCAAAAAACACAATGCTGGAGGAATTGCTTTCCAGAGCCCAAGATAAATTATCAAGGCACAGTAATACAACTAATAGGGTTTTCCCACAAAAATAGATACATGGAAAGAATCTGAGAGTTGAACATATGTACATGTAACGCCAGCCACTTAATATCTGACAAAGATACGAAAATCATAAACTGGAGAAAAGAAAGCATTTTCAACAAATGATGCTGGGAAAATGAGATGTCCACATGTAGAACTAAAAAACAGACCTGTATCTGTGCAAATGTACAAGGATTAACTCCAAATGGGTCAAAGACTTTATCTGAAATATATAAAGTTTCTTTAAAATATATATATAAGAAATCCCGAAGAATACAAAAGCCAATAATGAGGAAAGGCAAAAAACACTTAAAGAAATACAGGAGAACTTTGGTCAACAGGCTGAGGTCATGAAAGAGGAAACACAAAAATCTCTTAAAGAATTACAGGAAAGCACAAACAAGCAAGTGAAGGAGCTAAGCAAAACCATCCAGGACCTAAAATCAGAAGTAGAAACAACTAAGAAAACTCAAAGGGAGACAACTTTGGAGATAGAAAGCCTTGGGAAGAAATCAGGGGACATAGATGCAAATATCAACAACAGAATACAAGAGATAGAAGAAAGAATCTCAGATGCTGAAGATACCATAGAAACCATGGACTCAACAGTTAAAGAAAATGCAAAATGCAAAAAGCTTGTAACCCAAAATATTCAGGAAATCCAGGACACAATGAGAAGACCAAACCTAAGGATTATAGGCATAGATGAGAGTGAAGATTTACAGCTTAAAGGGCCAGCAAATATCTTCAATAAAATTATGGAAGAAAACTTCCCTAACCTAAAGAGAGAGATGCCCATGAATATACAAGAAGCCTACAGAACTCCAAACAGACTGGACCAGAACAGAAATACTTCCCGTCACATAAAAATCAAAACACCAAATGTACTAAACAAAGAAAGAATATTAAAGGCAGTAAGAGAAAGAGGCCAAGTAACATATAAAGGAAGACCTATCAGAATCACAGCAGACTTTTCACCTGAGACTATGAAGGCTAGAAGATCCTGGGCAGATCTCATGCAGACTCTAAGAGAACACAAATGCCAGCCAAAACTACTATATCCAGCAAAACTCTCAATCACCATAGATGGAGAAACTAAGATATTCCATGACAAAACCAAGTTTACCCAATATCTATCCACAAACCCAGCCCTACAAAGGATAGTAGGATGAAAACACCAATACAAGGAGGGAAACATCACCCTGGAAAAAGCAAGATAGTAACCTTTCATCAAATCCAAAAGAAGTTAACCAATCAAATTTAAAAAATAACTTCAAAAATGACAGGAAGTAACAATCACTATTCCTTAATATCTCTTAATATCAATGGAGTCAATGCCCCAATAAAAAGACATAGAATAACTGACTGGATACGTAAACAGGACCCTACATTTTGCTGCTTACAGGAAACACACCTCAGGGTCAAAGACAAACACTACCTTAGAGTAAAAGGCTGGAAGACAATTTTACAAGCAAATGGTCTCAGGAAACAAGCTGGAGTAGTCATTTTAATATCAGATAAAATTGACTTTCAACCCAAAGTCATCAAAAGAGACTCTGAGGGACACTTTTTGCTGGTCAAAGGAAAAATACAACAAGAAGAACTCTCAATCCTAAACATCTATGCTCCAAATGCAAGGGCACCTTCTTTCGTAAAAGAAACTTTATTAAAACTCAAAGCACACATTGCACCTAACACAATAACTGTGGGTGACTTCAACACTGCACTTTCCTCAATGGACCGATCAGGAAAACAGAAACTAAACAGGGACACAATGAAACTAATTGAAGCTTTGGACCAATTAGATTTAACAGATATATATAGAACATTCTATCCTAAAGCAAAAGAATATACCTTTTTCTCAGCACCCCATGGTACCTTCTCCAAAATCGACCATATAATTGGTCACAAGACAGACCTCAACAAATATAAGAAGATCGAACTAATTCCATGCCTCCTATCAGATCACTATGGAGTAAAAGTGGTCTTCAATAGCAACAATAACAACTGAAAACCCACATACACGTGGAAACTGAACAATACTCTACTCAATGATACCTTGGTCAAGGAAGAAATAAAGAAATAAATTAAAGACTATTTAGAACACAATGAAAATGAAGACACAACATACCCAAATCTATGGAACACAATGAAAGCAGTGCTAAGAGGAAAACTCATAGCCCTGAGTGCCTCCAAAAAGAAAATGGAGAGAGCATACATTACCAGCTTAATGACACACCTGAAAGCCCTGGAACAAAAAGAAGCTATTTCGCCCAGGAGGAGTAGAAGGCAGGAAATCATCAAACTCAGGGCTGAAATCAATCAAGTAGAACCAAAGAGAACCATACAAAGAATCAACAAAACCAGGAGCTGCTTCTTTGAGAAAATCAACAAGATAGATAAACCCTTAGCCAGACTGACCAAAGGGCACAGAGAAAGTATCCAAATTAACAAACTTAGAAATGAAAAGGGAGATATAACAATGGAAACTGAGGAAATCCAAAAAATCATCAGATCCTACTACAAGAGCCTGTACTCGACACAACTGGAGAATCTGGAGGAAATGGACAATTTCCTTGACAGATACCAAATACCAAAATTAAATCAGGACCAAATAGATCATCTAAACAGTCCCATAACGCCTAAAGAAATGGAAGGAGTCATAGAAAGTCTTCCAACCAAAAAAAAGCACAGGACCAGATGGTTTCAGTGCAGAATTCTGTCAGACCTTCAAAGAAGAGTTAACACCAATACTCTTCAAACTATTCCACAAAATAGAAACAGAAGGAACACTACCCAATTCCTACTACGAAGCCACAATTACGCTGAAACCAAAACCACACAAAGATCCAACAAAGAAAGAGAACTTCAGACCAATTTCCCTTATGAACATCGATGCAAAAATACTCAATAAAATTCTTGCCAACTGAATCCAAGAACACATCAAAACGATCATCCACCATGATCAAGTAGGCTTTATCCCGGGAATGCAGGGTTGTTTCAATATACGAAAATCCATCAATGCAATCCACTACATAAACAAACTCAAAGAAAAAAAACCACATTGTCATTTCATTGGATGCTGAAAAAGCATTTGACAAAATTCAGCATCCTTTCATGCTTAAAGTCTTGGAAAGAACAGGAATTCAAGGCCCATACCTAAACATAGTAAAAGCAATATACAGCAAACCAGTAGCAAGCATCAAACTAAATGGAGAGAAACTTGAAGCAATCCCACTAAAATCAGGGACTAGACAGGGCTGCCCCCCTTTCTCCTTATCTTTTCAATATTGTACTTGACGTACTAGGTCAGGCAATTTGACAACATAAGGAGGTCAAAGGGATACAAAGTGGAAAGGAAGAAGTCAAACTGTCATTATTTGCAGATGACATGATAGTCTACCTAAGTGACCCAAGAAACTCCACTAGAGAACTCCTACAGTTGATAAACAACTTCAGCAAAGTGGCATGTTATAAAATCAACTCAAGCAAATCAGTGGCCTTCCTATACTCAAAGGATAAGCAGGCTGAGAAAGAAATTAGGGAAATGACCCCCTTCACAATAGCCACAAACAGTATAAAGTATTTTGGTGTTACTCTTACCAAACATGTGAAAGATCTGTATGACAAGAACTTCAAGACTCTGAAGAAGGAAATGGAAGAAGACCTCAAAAAATGGGAAAATCTCCCATGCTCATGGATCGGTAGAAAAAATATAGTTAAAATGGCCATTTTGCCAAAAGCAATATACAGATTCAATGCAACACCCATCAATATCCCAACTCATTCTTCACAGAGTTAGAAAGAGCAATTATCAAATTCATCTGGAATAACAAAAAACTCAGGATAGCTAAAACTATTCTCAGCAACAAAAGAAAGTCTGGAGGAATCAGTGTCCCTGACCTCAAGCAATACTACAGAGCAATAGTGTTAAAAAACTGCATGGTATTGGTACAGTGACAGGCAGGAGGATCAATGGAACAGGACTGAAGATCCAGAAATGAACCCACAAACCTATGGCCACTTGATCCTTGACAAAGAGGCTGAAAACATACAATGGAAAAAAGATAGCCTTTTCAACAAATGGTGCTGGTTCAACTGGAAGTCAGCATGCAGAAGAATGGGAATTGATCCATCCTTGTCTCCTTGTACTAAGCTCAAATCCAAATGGATCAAGGACCTCCACATAAAGCCAGACACTCTGAAGCTAACAGAAAAGAAACTGGGGAAGACCCTTGAGGACATCGGTACGGGGAGAAAGTTTCTGAACAGAACACCAATAGTGTATGCTCTAAGAGCAAGAATTGACAAATGGGAACTCATAAAATTACAAAGTTTCTGTAAGGCAAAGGACACCATCAAGAGGACAAATCGGCAACCAACAAATTGGGAAAAGATCTTCACCAATCCTACATCAGATAGAGGGCTAATATCCAATATATATAAAGAACTCAAGAAGTTAGACTCCAGAAAACCAAACAACCCTATTAAAAAATGGGGTACAGAGTTAAACAAAGAATTCTCACCTGAAGAACTTCGGATGGCAGAGAAGCATCTTAAAAAATGCTCAACTTCATTAGTCATTAGGGAAATGCAAATCAAAACAACCCTGAGATTTCACCTTACACCAGTTAGAATGGCTAAGATTAAAAATTCAGGAGACAGCAGGTGTTGGAGAGGATGTGGAGAAAGAGGAACACTCCTCCACTGCTGGTGGGGTTGCAAATTGGTACAACCACTCTGGAAATCAGTCTGGCGGTTCCTCCGAAAACTGGGCACCTCACTTCCAGAAGATCCTGCTATACCACTCCTGGGCATATACCCAGAGGATTCCCCACCATGTAATAAGGATACATACATGCTCTACTATGTTCATAGCAGCCCTATTTATAATTGCCAGATGCTGGAAAGAACCCAGGTATCCCTCAACAGAAGAGTGGATGCAAAAAATGTGGTATATCTACACAATGGAGTACTATTCAGCCATTAGAAACAATGAATTCATGAAATTCTTAGGCAAATGGATGGAGCTAGAGAACATCATACTAAGTGAGGTAACCCAGACTCAAAAGGTGAATCATGGTATGCACTCACTAATAAGTGGATATTAACCTAGAAAACTGGAATACCCAAAACATAATCCACACATCAAATGAGGTACAAGAAGAAAGGAGGAGTGGCCCCTTGTTCTGGAAAGACTCAGTGAAGCAGTATTTGGCAAAACCAGAACGGGGAAGTGGGAAGGGGTGGGTAGGAGGACAGGGGGAGAGAAGGGGGCTTTCGGGACTTTCAGGGAGTGGGGGGCTAGAAAGGGGGAAATCATTTGAAATGTAAATAAAAAATATATCGAATAAAACAAAACAATATATATATATATAGGTTTAGGAGAAGAATTTATGCATAGGACTTCATTGGGGAAGGTGGTTTGAAAAAAACCACCAAGGGAAGAGGGGACTTGCTTTAAGATATTGTCTTATAGCTAAAATGGAGTTATGTTGCACAAAGCCCAGAGACCATCACAGAAAAGAAAGAATGTAGGAGGAAAAAGAGGAGATCTATTTACTGCCATCTTCTGGTCACTTCAGTCATTACAATCAAGGATGACTAGGCAAAACTCAATGAATGATCAGGGAGAGGGAAGGAGTTTATGGAGTCTCACCCTTCCCTTGTGAACTACTGGCATGCAAGATGCTGGGAGAGTAATCATTGCTTTCAGCTGTATATCCATGGGTGTGCCAACCAGGCTACCCACCCATGGTCATAATTAAACTCAGTGGGTCACGAAACAAAACAAGAAAGTGGAATGTAAGGAACAAATCTGTAATAAAGAGTGGGGATTAACAAGAGGTAGGAGAGAAACTAAAGAGAATACAAGGGTTAACAGTGATAAGAATCAATTTATACATTTCTGATATTGTCAAAAAAATTACAACTTGTTCATCAGAACACCCATAGCCGGCATGATTAGAGCTGAAGTGAGATCTGGGCTGTGCTCAACTTACCCAGAGACAGCAACTGGTGAACATATGCACAGTTATTCAAAGTCCTGAGAATGAGAGATGGATACTCAGCTCCAAATAGGAAAGTTACAAAAACAAACTGCCTAAATACACCCAAGGCTCAGACAGCATCAGAGAGGAGTCAGAAGGGAGGTCAGATCAGAGGGTGAGGAGGAGTACTGTGAAATGTTGTCTTCCAGACTTGGCTATCACACTCATGAACTGCCAGTAGACCTACACACAAAAACACTAGCCTAAATTTCAGCACCAGTCTAGTAGATTATCTCCAGGCCTGTCTTAATCAGGGTTTCTATTCCTGCACAAACATCATGACCAAGAAGCAAGTTGGAGAGGAAAGGGTTTATTCAGCTTAGAATCCACATTGCTGTTCATCAACAAAGGAATACAGGGATGGAACTCAAGCAGGTCAAGAAGCAGAAGCTGATACAGAGGTCACGGAGGGATGTTTTTTTTCTGGGTTGCTCCCCCTGGCTTGCTCATCTTGCTTTCTTATAGAACCCAGGACTACCAGACCAAGGATGGCACCACCCACAAGGGCCCTCCCACCTTGATCACCAACCAAGAAAATGCACCACAGCTGGATCTCATGAAGGTACTTTCCCAACTGAAGCTCCTTTCTCTGTGATAACTCCAGCCTATGTCAAGTTGATACATAAAATCAGCCACTACAATTGTCCCCTTGTCAACCTGACATACAAACAAATCACTATTAAGCCTCAACCCCTAGTTTCTTATTCATCCCCAAGACCAAAACAACTTTAAAAGTCCCACAGTCTGTACATATTAAAAGTTTAATCCTTTTTAAAAAATCCAATCTCTTTTAAAATCCAAAGTCATTGTACAACTAAAATCTTTTAACTGTGGGCTCAATTAAAATACTTTATTCCTTCAAGAGGGCACAGTCACAATCAAAAACAAAATCAAACTCCAATCGTCCCATTGTTGAGATCCACTCAAGATCTTCTAGTGTCCTCCAAGGGCTTGGGTCACTACTCAAGACTTGTCCTTTGTAGCACACAGCTTGTCTTCTAGGCTCCAGATGCCTGTACCCCACTGCTACTAATGTTATTGGAGATCATCTCATGGTACTGACATCTCCAAAACACTGCTGTCTTCCCCTGTAACTAGACTTCACCAATAGCCTCTCATAAGCTTTTCTCTTCATAGATAAGCCTCAGCTCCTTTGAATTACCCCTTCAGTCCTGGGCCATCAATTGCAAGTGAGAAGGCACCTTTCACCAATGCCTTTCCACTGTCTCTCACAGTGCCGAGCCTCAGCTGCTCTTCATGACCCCTTCATGCCTTCAAAACCAGCACTACCTTGGGTGACTCATATACATTACCAAGGCCAACCACAGTACAAGGTACAACATTGACTATCTATGGGACACAGCCTCTGTGCTCTCAGAAAACTCTTCTCAATTGATTTCACCTCAGTGATGCTGGTCTCTTCTTAATCACCACTAATTTCGTAGTTCCAGCTAACCAGCATTGATAGTCCCAGTAACACAAAGGCATTCTTCCATAGTTCTGTTATCATGTTAATCACAGCAAATTCTTCAGTCCCAGCTAACCAAAACCACAGAATCATCACAATCAAATAGCAATGACCTTGATAAGAGTCTTTAACCTTCCCTCTGAAATTTCAAAAGCTGGGCCTCCATCTTCTGCACTGTTCTCAACATTATCTTACCCAACATCATCTTCCTACAAAACATCCCACGAGGCTCTTAACACTGAATGGTTCTTTTAGCACAAAGTTCCAAAATCCTCACATAGTCCTCTGCAAAACATGGTCAGGATGTCAAAGGAACACCATTCCTGTAACCAATTTGTTTTAGACAGGGTTTCTATTCCTGCACAAATATTATGACCAAGAACCAAGTTGGGGAGGAAAGGGTTTATTCAGCTTACATGTCCACATTGCTATTCATCACCAAAGGAAGTCAGAACTGGAACTCAAGCAGATCAGGAAGCAGAAGCTGATTCAGAGGCCATGGAGGGATGTTACTTGCTGGCTTGCTTCCCCTGGCTTGCTCACCTTGCTTTCTTATAGAACCCAGGACTACCAGACCAGGGATGGCATCACCCACAAGGGCCCTCCCACCTTGATCACCAACCAAGAAAATGCACCACAGCTGGATCTCATGGACTCACTTTCCCAACTGAAGCTCCTTTCTTTGTGATCATTCCAGCCTATGTCAAGTTGACACACAAAACCAGCCACTACAAGGCCTCAACTCTTACTGAATTGTTATTACAAGATGACAATTGCTGGAGTAAGAAAAACTTTTCTTTCTCACTTGCTTCATTTATTTGTTTTATTTTCCCATGATAAGACTACTATTATGGTAGTTTGTACTGGCACCTGGGAGCTGAGCCTGTGCTCTGGATCCCCATACACTCAGCACACACCTAGAGGAACCTGGGCCACCTGGGAATTCTGATACATCCAACGAACTGGAATAAAAAAACATCCTGGATCAAAAAATGGAAATAAAAACATTAAAGAAAACATGATGTTAGACAACCATGGAGTTACAGAATAAAACAACATCATCAATAGAATAAAAGAAATAGAAGAGAGAATCTCAGGTGTAAAAGATACCACAGAAGACACTGACACAACAGTCAAGGAAAATACATAAAGAAAAAGCTTCTAGGTCAAAATATTCAAGAAATCCAGGTCACAATGAAAAGACCAAACTTAAGAAAAATAGGTATAGAAGAGAGTAAAGATTTCAAACTCAAAGAGACAGTAAACATCTTCAACAAAATTATAGAAGAAACCATCCCTAACATAAAAAAGAAATACAAATAAACATATAGGAATTTTACAGACCACAAAAAATATTGGGCCAGAAAATAAATTCTTCCTGTCACCTAAAAATCAAACAACAAAATGAACAGAACAAAGAAAGAATATTAAAAGTGGTAAAACAAAGAGGTAAAGTAACATATAAAGTCAGACCTATCAGAATTATTCCAGACTTCTCAACAGAGACTCTAACACCCAAAGATCCTGGGCAGATGTCATACATATCTTAAGAAAACAAAGGTTGCCAGCCCAGGCTACTGTACCAGCAAAACTCTCAATTACCATAGATAAAGAAATGAAGATATTCCATCACAAAACCAAATTTATACAATATCTTTTCATTAACCCAACACTACAGAGAATAATAGAAGAAAAACTCCAACACAATGAGGGGAAGCTAGAAAGTACCCAGATGTCCCTCAAAAGAGGAATGGATATAGAAAATGTGGTATATATACACAATGGAGTACTATTCATCTATTAAAAACAATGAATTCATGAAATTCTTAGGCAAATAGATGGGACTAGAAAGTGTCATCCTGAGTTAGGCAACCCAGTCACCAAAGAACACACATGGTATGCACTCATTAATAAGAGGATGTTAGGCCAAAAGCTAAAAATAAACAAGTTACAATTCACCCAGCACAGGAAGCTCAAGAAGAAGGAGGACTTAAGTGAGGGTGCTTTGGTTCCTCAAAGAAAGGGAACAAAATACTCACAGGAGCAATAAGGGAGATAATGTGTGGAGCAGAGACTGAAGTAATGGCCAGCCAGAGACTGCCCTACCTTGGGATTGATCCTATCAACAGTCACCAAACCCGGACACTACTATGGACAACAAGAAGTATATACCAAAAGGAGCATGCCATGGTTGGCTCTGGAGGGGCCCTGCCAGAGCCTTACAAATACTGAGGCAGATGCTAGCAACCAACTGTTGGACTGGGAATGGGGTCCCCAATGGAGGAACTGGAAGGTAGTCCAGAGGATCTGAAGGGTTTTAAAGTCCCATGGGAAGAACAATGATTTCGGCCACCCAGACGCCCCAAGACTCTCAGAGACTGAACCATCAACCAAGGGACACACATGGTTCCAGCCAAAAATGTTTCAGAGGAAGGCCTTGTTGGGTATCAGTGGGAGGAATGGTCCTTGGTCAGGTAAAGGCTCAACAGAGGCCCCAACAAAGGGAAACATGGGGAGTCCCCGAGTGGGGAAGGTGGGAGTGTGCTGGGTGGAGGGGCATGTATGTGGAGGCAGGGGGAGGAAGGAGGAGTTGGGGGTCTTTGGGGAGGGGGAAAATCAGGAAAGGTTTTTCCTTGGGCAATGTAAATGAAAATGATATTCAATAAAAAAAAAAAAAAAGAAAAAAAAAACAAGAGAATGAAGAGAAAACCCTCAAGCACAAGGGAACAGCAGAAAATTTCCTGAACAGAACACCAATAACTTATGCTCTAAGATCAAGAATAGACAAATGGGACCTTATAAAACTACAAAGCTTCTGTAAGACAAAGGACACTGTCAATAGGAAAAAATGCAATGAACAAATTGGGAAACGATTTTACCAACCCTACATCGGATAGAGGGCTAATATCTAATATATACAAAGAACTCAAAAAGAAGACTCCAGAGAACCAAATAACAATATAAAAAAGGGTGTACATAGGTAATCAAAGAATTCTCAACTGAGGAATACTGCATGGTTGAGAAGCACCTAAAGAAATGTTCCAAGTCCTTAGCCATCAGGGAATTGAAAATCAAAACAACCCTGAAATTCCACATCACACCTGTCAGAATGGCTGAGATAAAAAACTCAGGTGACAGCAGTTGCTGGAGAGAATGTGGAGAAAGAGTAACACTCCTCCACTGGTGGTGGGATTACAAGCTGTACAATCACTCTGGAAATCAGTCTGGCAATTCTTCTGAAAAATGGAAATAGTACTAGGGAGGACCCAGCTATACGACTCCTGGGTATATACCCAGAAGAAGCTCCAACAAGTAATATGGACACATGCTCCACTATGTTCATAGCAACCTTATTTATAATAGCCACAAGCTGTAAACAACCCAGATGTCCCTCAACAGAGGAATGGATGCAAAGAATGTGGTACATTTACACAATGGAGTACTATTCAGCTATTAAAAACAGTGAATTCATGAAATTTTTAGGCAGATGGATGGAACTAGAAAATATCCTGAGTGAGTTAACCGAATCATTAAAGAACACACATGGTATGCATTCACTGATAAGTGGATATTAGTCCAGAAGCTTTGAATACCTACTGTACAATTCACAGACCAAATGAACCCCAAGAAGAAGGAAAACAAAAGTGTGGATACTTTGATACTTCTTAAAAGGGAACAAAATACCCATGGTAAGAGATACAGAGAGACAAACTGTGGAGTAGAGACTGAAGGAAAGGCTATTCAGAGACAGCTCCACCTGGGGATCCATAAAACATACAGTCACCAAACCCAGACACTATTGTGGATGCCAAAGAGTACTTGCTGACAGGAGCCTGATATAGCTGTGTCCTGAGAGTCTCTACCAGTACCTGACAAATATAGATGTTGGTGCTCTCAGCCAACCATTGGACTAAGCACAAATTCCCCAATGGAGGAGCTGGAGAAAGGACACAAGGAGCTGAAGGAGCTTGCCGCCCCATAGTAGGAACAGCAATATTAACCAACCAGTACCCCCCAGACCTTCCAGGGACTAAACTACCAGCCAGAGAGTACACAAAGAGGGACCAATGGATCTAGGTGCACATGTAGCAGAGGATGGTTTTGCTGGACATCAAAGGGAGGAGAGGCCCTTGGTCCTTAGAAGGCTAGATGCCCAAGAATAGGGGAATTTCAGGACAGGGAAGCAGGAGTGGGTGTGTTGAAGAGCAAGGGGAGAAGGAATTTGGGTGGGGTGTTTTCAGGGGGAAACCTGGAAAGTGGATAACATTTGAAATGTAAATAAAGAAAATATCTAATAGTAATACCATAAAACTCATCAGACCATGCTACAAAAGCCTATACTCAACAAAATTTTGTTTTATTTCCAAGAAAATTGGAAAATCTAAATATGGATGATTTTTCTAAACAGATACTACATACTAAAGGTAAACAAGAGCATGTAAACTATCTAAACAGGCCCATATCCCCTAAGGAAATAGAAGATGACATTAAAAAGCTGGCAAACAAAAACAGCCTAGGGCCAGATGGCTTCTGGGCAGAATTCTATCAGCCCTTCAAAGAAAAGCTAATGCCAACACTCCTCAAACTATTTCATGAAAGTAAAACAGAAGGAGCACTACCTAATTAATACTGTGAAGCCACAATTACTCTGATACATAAACCAAACAAGGACCCAGTAAAGAGAACTTCAGATCAATTTGACTTGCAATCATCAATGGAAAAGTACTCAATAAAATACTAGCAAACCGAATCTAGGAACATATCAAAGACATCATTCAGCATGACCAAGTAGGCTTCATCCCAGGGATGCAAGGTTGGTTCAATATATGAAAATTCACTAACTATATAAACAAACTCAAAGAAAAAAATCAATGCTCATCTCATTAGATGCTGAAAAAGCCTTTGACAAAATATAACACCTCTTCATGTTAAAAGTATTAAAATAATCAGGAATGCAAGTCCCATACCTAAACATAATAAAAGCAATATGCAGCAAACCAACTGCCAATATCAAATTAAATGAACAACTTTTCATTGCTAAAGTTACATGTTCCTGCTCACTACTATGACTGCAGCCATTAAACCTCTTGATGGAAAACTTGTATAAATAGAGAGAAAACCTGTATTTGAAATAAATATAATCTCTATCTTAATTTCAGAAAACTGCAACTAAAATGATTATGTCTATTTATTTGTGTATATAATAAACTGAAGGACATGTGGATGAAAATGAGGCCAACCTACTATAGTGCCTGGGAGAGAAACAGGTACATCAGTCACAGAAAAGAGGAGGTCTGGATACTACAACATTAATGAATTCAAGAACCAGGGGCTTTTTGTGGTGAACAGCTCTAGGTCAGCAGGGCCTTCCGCCCTTCCTCCACCCCACTTCCCAGAGCAGTGGAATAACTGTCAAGCACTGAGATTACCATGAAATCTTAGCGACAAAGGTCAGCATACTAGTCAGTAGCCCTGCGAACATTGGCAGTTCCTCCTACTCCTAGACACTGGGGCCACTTAGGGAAGCTGACACATTTCTTTCTCCACCTGCCTCCCAGCCTGCCCCTTTCCCCTGACCCCCAGCCCCAGACACCTGTCATTGCTGTCTCGGTCATTGATGTCATTTTTCCTAAGTATGAGTCTGTGCTCTACTATGGCAACATCACCCTGGGTAGCAGCCTTGTGGATCTTGCTGAAGGCTTTGTAGCTTTTGATCCCTCTGAGGGAAGAGAGGCCAGTACCACTCTGACATGGCCTGCGAAGGACTCCCTCTGGCTGGTGGAGGATCCAAGGGAAGATGGCCTTTGATTCTAGCAGCACAAGAAGTTCATGGTGGAGCTCCCCACCCACCCACCCACTCCGAGTCAACCCAAGTCACCACAACCCCTCCCCTCCCTCTTGGCTCTTAGACACCCTCAGAACCAACACACTGATATAGACCTGCAAATGAGTCTTGTCACCACTGCCAGCAACACCAGGACAAATCACCCACAAGCAAGCTCAGTAGGATAGAGTCCAGGCAGTTACTCCTGTCAACTGACTTCTATCCGACTGTTACTAAGCAACGCATCTAAACACAGGCATGTGCACTCTGACCAATGGGAAAGCCTAGGTCCAACAGCTGTGGTAGAGGTTCTCAGCATGCTTGCTATGCATGCACAAGACCTGATCTGGGAAATTATCTTTACTAGCCTTGGAGCCTCCTCAAGCCTGCACTGCTTTAATCTCCAACAACACTTACCTAAAACATGTCAGTCACTCTGCCCTCTGTTTGCCTTCATTTCTAAGGGGAAAAGCCCCTGATCCCCCACTATGGTCTATGGGGATTGGGCTGGAGTCACGAGGTGAGGAAGATAACTTTGATGATATCAGAAGCAGTGACAACAACAACATATTTCTTTTTCTTCCTCTCTACTTCATGTCCAGTAAGTCAAAGAAGAAATAAAGACATCAAAGCCTTTGTAAATTAAATGAAAGTGAAGGCACAACATACCAAATTCTATGGGACACAATGAAATCAGTGCTAAAAGGAAAGATCATAGCCCTAAGTGCATTCATTTAAAAAAAGTAGATTTCCCATAATAAAAATTTAAATATACACCTATTTTTAAAGTTCTAGAAATAGAAGCAAACACACCAAAAAGTAGGCACTGAAAATAATCAAACTCAGGACTGAAATCGATTCATTAGGAACAAAGACAACAGGACAATGAATCAACCAAGCTAAGAGCTGGTTCTTAGAGAATAATCAACAAGATGGACAAATCGTTATCCAAACTAAATAAAAGTCAGAGAGATAATATCCATACTAACAAAACAGAAATGAAAAGGGAAACCTAATAACAGACGCCGAGGAAACTTAAGTCATCAGGTCTTACTGGAAAAGCATCTTCTCCAACAATTTGGAAAATCTAAGGAAATGGATGATTTTCTAGATAAATACTTACCAAAGTTAAAACAAGGAAACAAATTAAATAGTTCTATAACCCCTAAAGAAATAGAAGCAGCCATTAAAATCTAGAGTCTCATAGCCCGTGGGTCTCAGATTTCAGGCAATCCAAATACAAGGGCCAAGATCATCCTCAGGTCCTTCAAGAAAAACAGCCAAGATGACTGTGGACTGTATTCAGGTGCCTAGATGGGCCTGTCATATCCCACACGTCAGAGATGGACACAGAAACGGTCTCCTGGGAGCAGACTGAAGACAAGCCCAAATTGGGCTTGGGGACAAAGGAACTGGCTTTGTAATTTGGTGACCCGAGATCTATCCTCAGAACTCTTGAAGGAAAAAGGAGAGACCTGACTCCACACCATTGTCCTCTGACACCCAGATACACACCCCAACACAACACATCATACACGGTTATAGAAAATATTAGAAGTTCAAACAAAAACCCAGTTGGCCAAGGCCTGACAGCCTGCCTGACAATCTACATACATACATACATACATACATACATACATACATACATACACACACACACACACACACACACACACATACACACACACATACACACACTGAATGAGAACAACAGATGAATTTCCAGGGTCACCTGGCTGTCAGGGACCTAACCAGACTAGATAGAAGTTACCTACCTCCTTCCACCTTGGGGAATCCTACAGTACCTGGGCAATTGTGGCATACCCTGAAGGAAGGGCAGCCCCAACTTTCCATGCGAACAGCCCCAGTACACCCTCTGCTGGGCACAGGGATAGGCAGCAGGTTCTTTAACAAGCAGATGAACAAGTCTGAGTCAATTTTCTGTTTTTATTTGTTTTGATGCCTGGAAACTATGCTCCTTCTCATAGGTGTGCCAACAGGCTGGCTGCAGACCAGTCCCTCTGTGGAACTTCTAACACATGGTTGGATTTCAGAAGGACCAGATCTCTCAGCACTTCCTTCATGGACCCATATTCTTCTTACACCAAGCATGTTGGTCCTGAGTCTGTACCACGACAGGCCAAGGGCCACAGGGACACTAACAAGAGGGCATGCATGGGAGATGAGACCTATTCACAGCACTGCTATGTGAGGAAGGTGTAGAACTGGAAATCAAAACAATCACCAGTTAGTGATATCAGTTACGTGTTGGGCCCCACAAATCAATACTCATTAAATAGCTCTATGACCCTCCAGAAAATGTCAGTAAAGGTGGATGCAGGTGGACAGAAGAGTGCACAGTGCTCTTCCTTGATCCAAACTTCTCCTCCTGGGAACGGAGAACTCCAATACACATCAGAGCTCTCTCAAGGCTCTGCATAAGTCTTCTGATGACTAGCTGTACCAGCTGCTCCCTGCTGGCTGGATCACAAGTCTTATATGTGTGTTTGGAACGGTTGGGGGGGAGCAACACTGTGATAGACTTGTGCTTAATTGTCATAGAAGTCCATGTGGGCTCTAGACAGGAAGGTGTCCTTTTACAGAAAGCTAAGTTGTTTCTGGTTTGACATTCTACAAGCCACCAGTTAACACTCGGCCTTCAACTTCTGCACTCTTCTCCTTAACTTATGGAGGTTTCCTGAGCCAACTGCTGCATTTCAAAGTCCAGGGGATCTAGTGGACAGAAAGTACAATCTAGAAATAGCAGCTGTAGGTCCCTGCTGGGTGTGGAGAGTAGAGCTGAATCAGGTCTGGCCTGAGGCTCTGTCATGTCACCTGTTAACCGTTTTTCTTTTTGTTAGTTATGTTCTCTCTATGTTCTTGAAAATCAGGATCTTCTTACCTTAGTCCCCAGTGCTGGGATTGCAGGTGAAAAACACCATACCAGGTTATGCCTGAGTTTTGGATTCAAAGCTAAAGTCTATGAAGCATGGTGTAAAATCAAGTTCATCATCTCTTGTCCACATAACGCTTCTTCCTGACTTTCCTATTATATTAACAGATAAGTATCCCTGCAGGTTCCCCATTCCACCTACAGCCAACCAAGGACCAGATGAGACCTTTTTCATCTTAAACCCAGGCAAGAAGCTCCATGACAACCTTGCTTTTCTCCTTATTTCAATACTTCCTCTTAGCTGTCTGATAAATTCACCTGGCAACACATCGCTGGGCTTACATGGTTTCTCAAAATCTCTGGGTGGGGCCTCAGATGGTAAAGTGCTTGCCAAACAAGCATGAGGACCTGAGTTCAAATCCCCATTCAAATTTGAATGTAGGGATTTGAGGGATGGAGGGATCCCTGTAATGAGCATTTGCTGTCCTTGTAGAGAACTGGGGTTTGAGTTCCAGTACCAACAGGGGAGCTGAGAACCATTCATTGCTCTATTTACATCCAATAGCTGCCATCTCCTGGCCTCTGCAGGTACTGCATGCAGGTGTTGAGCATAGACATTCAGGAAAAACAGACACACAGAGAGGTGGGAAGAGGGAGAGGGCATTGCTAGGGGTAAAGAGAGAGAGAAATTAACCTATTACATTCTAACAAGCTTTGTCACTTTTTCTTGCATTTTGGGAAAATGTCTCCTGCCTGCTAATGGAAATGTCCTCCCAAATATTATGGTGTGTTAGGGGCAGAAATTCATCCAACACAAGGACTGAAAAGCATTTTCCTCACATTTGAATATCCTCTAGCATGACACACCACCTGATCTTCTCCCCTCCCTCTTGTGTTTTGAGATGTCTCTTGTAGCCCATGTGGGCCTCTAACTGGCTGTGTGGCCAGGAATGACTTTGAACTCCTGCTCCCACCTCTCAAGTCATCTACCATACCCAGTTTTATCTTCTTGAACACCTCTGGGGGAGGCTTGCAATCTTCCCAAACAGACTTTTTTCTCTTTGGAAACCTGTGAGAACATTCTTCCAGAGACTGAAAGGAAAAACTTGGCTGGGCTCTGCTTGTATTTAGGCCCTGTGGAAGGTTCTCAGTTCCTTCATGGTACCTGGGAAGCCTCCACACTGCTACCTTCTCTCTGGGCCCTTCTGGAACTGGCTCCTCTCCTGACAGTGCTTTACAATGGTCACTGCAATCTGAAGGAGCCTAGGCTGAGCTCAGAGCAGGTAAGCTGGATGTTGGACCAAAAAATATCATGCATGCATGTATAGGACAGGTACTAGATGATATGATGAGAACCAGCACAGATGGAGAAGTTAAAAGCAAGCTTGGGTCCTAGTCCTGCCTCACTCAAGCCTTAGACAGATCATTTTGTCTTTGTGTCTATGTCCAGGATCCCATCCTAGTCCAGAAAGGTACAAGCAACTAGGTCTCACCTTTAGTTGCTTTCACAACTATTACATGTTGAAACTTTGTAACCACATAAGTTTAGAAGAAAGACCCAGTGGCATATTAATGGACTGCTTGGACAAGACAAGGTATCAGAAAACCACCTACTCTTTAATTTGCATAAGAACAGGGTCCCCATCTTCTTCCTCCTAGCACCCTTTCGCCATTCCATTCGGTGTGGCAGCACAGCTTAGTCTGGGAAGCTCACCACTCAGCAATATCTGTTTGCTTGTCCTTCAACATTTACTGCATCCAGTCTCCTAACAGCTTTGACAGCCAGGGAGTCTTGTCTACACTGGAAATCACATTCTCTTCCCAGTGCTTCAGGGTTCCCCCGGTGCCACTCCCAGGAGCTCAGCCCCTTGCTGAGACACTTGTTACCAATTTTTACCCTTTCCCAGAGTCAGTTTCCTCTCTCAGGTTTTCCTTTTCTTCATCCCTGTGGGACATACCATAAAGCCAGGAAATGATCAATGTCAGTCTTGGATGAAGTCCTTGCCTGTTTAGAGGTTCTAGCCCACTTGCATTAGGAGTATCAGAATCCTTCTCCGGAAGCACCTTCCCCAAAAGAGACTTTGCAGACAGAACAAGAATATGAAGAGGACATACAGGGGAAGAAATAGGCTGAGAATCATGACCATCTCATAAACAAGATCCATTTTCAGGAAAAACACAACTTGATTCTTTGCTAACTGTGTCTAGCAACCTTACCATGTAACCTATGTCATGCTCCTCAGGAAACACTTTATGGACTCAAAAGATATAGAAAAAAGCCCAGCACTTAGGAGATGTCAGAGAAGGATAAGGAGCATAAGACACAGAATGCTATGGTCCATTTTCAGGATGAAGTGAGCTGGAGTCCAGTGGAATTACAGACAATCTGGTTAGCTTCATTTGTTCCAGGAAGCTACAAGAAGGAAGGCCTAGCCACTTAGCCAGGGTAGGGAAGCCAGCAATTAGAAGGGACCACTCTTAAGCCCTAATTTTTTTATTGGATGAGCCTTTTGTCATAGGACAATTAGATAGGAAACCTGGAAGGATGCATGTCTATAGGCCTATCTATAGGAGAAGAGAACCAGAATGTCTCTGTATAGGTTTTTAAAACCCACTCTCTTATTCCAAGTCAGTACCTTGGCCATTAATGTTTTTCTCTATGCCAGAGTTCCCTTTGTGACGTATTGTAGATTTAAAACTACTCTGTTATCACTAGGCTTTTGAATTTTTTATCTTAATTTCCCAATGTAGTCAAAGGACCTCCAACAGGCATAGTGAGTTCAAGGCCAGCAGCACTATAAGAGACACTATCACAAGACAAAATACAATACAGAAAAATAAGGGTTTGGATAGAGAGATGGCTCAGTCAGTGACACGCTTGACCTGCTGTGTTTAAATCCCAAAACCCACATTAAAAATGACTGCTGTGGCCAAGCAATGATAGTGCTAGCCTTAAATCCTAGTCCTCTGGAGGCAGAGGAGGTGGATTTCTCTGGGTTCCAAGACAGCTTGGTTTACAATGCTAGTTCCAGGAAAGCCAGGACCTCACAGGATACCCTGTCTTAGACAGGCAGATGTGGTGAAGCTTTCAATTGCAGCACTAGGGATACAGAAGCAGGTGATGAAATTTGCTGCTAGTGTGGCTACATAACATTCTAAAAAAAGACAAAACAAACTTTTCAAAAGGCATGAAGAACCATAGGCATTGTCCTCTGACCTATAGCCCCTACAAGCCCACAACAAACCCATTCACACAGCAATAGACACTCACCTTAACATACAGAGAAAAAAAACAGAAAAGGAAAGTTTCATAAATGAAAGAAAGCATACAGATTCCTGTTTACATCACAATTTTTTTGTTGTTTTGTTTGTTGGTTGGTTGGCTGTTATTTTTTTCCAGACAGGGTTTCTCTGTGTAGCCCTAGCTGTCCTGGAACTCACTTTGTAGACCGGGCTGACCTCGAACTCAAAAATCTGCCTGCCTCTGCCTCCCAAGTGCTGGGATTAAAGGTGTGTATCACTGCCCGACTACATCTCTTTTTTTAAAAAAACAGATTTTTGGGAGCGCACAGCTTGCTCCGGTGGCATGGAGCTTAGGTTCCAGTCCTGAGGCCTCTAGATATCTCCGCTTCAGGATCCAGAACAGCCTGGGTGGCAACACCACATCTCCAGGTCCTGCAAGAGGCAAGAGGGGCTTCCGGGAGGCCGACTGGGAGGAGTCAGTGTGCTCTGGTGAATCCAGTAGGCCCCGGCGGGAGCCTTCAGGTGTCTGCTTAGGGATCTGAACAGCCTGGGCATCAGCACCCTGTCTCCAGGCAGTGCAAGGAGGTAAGCTGTGCACCAGAGGCCACCTGGAAAGAGGCAGCTTGCACTGGTGAGTCCAGCATTGACAAGACCATCTAATACCAGTGAGAACTAGATGGCAAAAGGCAAACGCAGGAACGTCACTAACAGAAATCAAGGCAATATGGCAACATCTGAACCCAATTCTCCTTTAACAGCATGTCCTGGATACCCCATCACACAAGTAAAACAAGATTTGGATTTAAAATCACTGGTCATGATGCTGGTACAGGAACACATGAAGGACATACTTAAAGAAATTCAGGAGAAAATGGATCAAAAGTTAGAAGCCCTTGCAAGGGAAACACAAAAATCATTGAAAGAAATTCAGGAGAATACAAAAGCCAATAAGGAGGAAACACAAAAATCACTTAAGAAATACAGGAGAACTTTGGTCAACAGGCTGAGGTCATGAAAGAGGAAACACAAAAATCTCTTAAAGAATTACAGGAAAGCACAAACAAGCAAGTGAAGGAGCTAAGCAAAACCATCCAGGATCTAAAATCAGAAGTAGAAACAACTAAGAAAACTCAAAGGGAGACAACTTTGGAGATAGAATGCCTTGGGAAGAAATCAGGGGACATAGATGCAAGTATCAACAACAGAATACAAGAGATAGAAGAAAGAATCTCAGATGCTGAAGATACCATAGAAACTATGGACTCAACAGTTAAAGAAAATGCAAAATACAAAAAGCTTGTAACCCAAAATATTCAGGAAATCCAGGACACAATGAGAAGACCAAACCTAAGGATTATAGGCATAGATGAGAGTGAAGATTTACAACTTAAAGGGCCAGCAAATATCTTCAATAAAATTATGGAAGAAAACTTCCCTAACCTAAAGAGAGAGATGCCCATGAATATACAAGAAGCCTACAGAACTCCAAACAGACAGGACCAGAACAGAAATACCTCCTGTCACATAATAATCAAAACACCAAATGTACTAAACAAAGAAAGAATATTAAAGGCAGTAAGAGAAAAAGGCCAAGTAACATATAAAGGAAGACCTATCAGAATCACAGCAGACTTTTCACCTGAGACTATGAAGGCTAGAAGATCCTGAGCAGATCTCATGCAGACTCTAAGAGAACACAAATGCCAGCCAAAACTACTATACCCAGCAAAACTCTCAATCACCATAGATGGAGAAACTAAGATATTCCATGACAAAACCAGGTTTACCCAATATCTATCCACAAACCCAGCCCTACAAAGGATAATAGGAGGGAAACACCAATACAAGGAGGGAAACTTCACCCTGGAAAAAGCAAGATAGTAACCTTTCATCAAACCCAAAAGAAATTAACCAATCAAATTTAAAAAACAACGTCAAAAATGACAGGAAGTAACAATCACTATTCCTTAATATCTCTTAACATCAATGGACTCAATGCCCCAATAAAAAGACATAGACTAACCGAATGGATATGTAAATAGGACCCTACATTTTGCTGCTTACAGGAAACACACCTCAGGGTCAAAGACAAATACTACCTTAGAGTAAAAGGCTGGAAGACAATTTTACAAGCCAATGGTCTCAGGAAACAAGCTGGAGTAGCCATTCTAATATCAGATAAAATTGACTTTCAACCCAAAGTCATCAAAAGAGACTCCGAGGGACATTTCTTGCTGGTCAAAGGAAAAATACAACAAGAAGAACTCTCAATCCTAAACATCTATGCTCCAAATGCAAGGGCACCCTCATTCATAAAAGAAACTTTATTAAAGCTCAAAGCACACATTGCACCTAACACAATAATTGTGGGTGACTTCAACACTGCACTTTCCTCAATCAGGAAAACAGAAACTAAACAGGGACAGAATGGAACTAATTGAGGCTTTGAACCAATTAGATTTAACAGATATATATAGAACATTCTATCATAAAGCAAAAGAATATACCTTTTTCTCAGCACCTCATGGTATCTTCTCCAAAATAGACCATATAATTGGTCACAAGACAGACCTCAAAAAATATAAGAAGATTGAACTAATCCCATGCCTCCTATCAGATCACTATGGAGTAAAAGTGGTCTTCAATAGCAACCAAAACAACAGAAAACCCACATACACGTGGAAACTGAACAATATTCTACTCAATGATACCTTGGTCAAGGAAGAAATAAAGAAAGAAATTTAAGACTTTTTAGAACATAATGAAAACGAAGACACAACATACCCAAATCTATGGAACACAATGAAAGCAGTGCTAAGAGGAAAACTCATAGCCCTGAGTGCATCCAAAAAGAAAATGAAGAGAGCATACACTAACAGCTTAATGACACACCTGAAAGCCCTGGAACAAAAAGAAGCTATTTCACCCAAGAGGAGTAGAAGGCAGGAAATCATCAACCTCAGGGCTGAAATCAATCAAGTAGAAACAAAGAGAACCATTAAAAGAATCAACAAAACCAGGAGTTGATTCTTTGAGAAAATCAACAAGATAGCCAGACTGATCAAAGGACACAGAGACAGTATCCAGATTAACAAACTTAGAAATGAAAAGGGAAATATAACAACAGAAACTGAGGAAATTCAAAAATTCATTAGATCCTACTACAAAAGCCTATACTCAACACAACTGGAGAATCTGGAGGAAATGGACAGTTTCCTAGACAGATATCCGACACCAAAACTAAATCAGGATCAAATAGCTCAATTAAACAGTCCTATAACACCTGAAGAAATAAAAAGGGTCATAGAAAGTCTCCCAACCAAAAAAAGCACGGGACCAGACAGCTTCAGTGCAGAGTTCTATCAGACCTTCATAGAAGTCCTAACACCAATACTCTTCAAACTATTCCACAAAATAGAAACAGAAGGAACTCTATTCAACTTGTTCTATGAAGCCACAATTACGCTGATACCAAAACCACACAAAGATCCAACAAAGAAAGAGAACTTCAGGCCAATTTCTCTCATGAATATTGATGCAAAAATACTTAATAAAATTCTTGCCAACTGAATCCAAGAACACGTCAAACGATCATCCACCATCATCAGGTAGGCTTCATCCCAGGGATGCAGGGATGGTTCAATATAAAGAAATCCATCAATGCTATCCACTACATAAACAAACTCAAAGAAAAAAACCATATGATCATCTCATTAGATGCAGAAAAAGCATTTGACAAAATCCAGCATCCTTTCATGCTAAAAGTATTGGAAAGAACAGGAATTCAAGGCCCATATCTAAACATCGTTAAAGAAATATACAGCAAACTAAATGGAGAGAAACTTGAAGCAATCCCACTAAAATCAGGGACTAGTCAAGGCTATCCTCTCTCTCCATATCTTTTCAATATAGTACTTGAAGTTCTAGCTAAGGCAATTAGACAAAATAAGGAGGTCAAGAGGATACAAATTGGAAAGGAAGAAGTCAAATTATCACTATTTGCAGATGACATGATAGTCTACTTAAGTGACACGAAAACCTCCACCAGAGAACTAGGACAGCTGATAAACAACTTCAGCAAAGTGGCTGGTTATAAAAATCAACTCAAGCAAATCAGTTGCCTTCCTATATTCAAAGGATAAGCAGGCTGAGAAAGAAGTTAGGGAAATGACACCCTTCAATATAGCCACAAACAATATAAAGTATCTTGGTGTGACTCTAACCAAACAAGTGAAAGATCTATATGACAAGAACTTCAGGTCTCTGAAGAAGGAAATCAAAGAAGACCTCAGAAAATGGAAAAATCTGCCATGCTCGTGGATTGGCAGGATTAATATAGTTAAAATGGCCATCTTGCCAAAAGCGGTCTACAGATTCAATGCAATCCCCATCAAAATCCCAACTCAGTTCTTCACAGAGTTAGAAAAAGCAATTCTCAAATTCATCTGGAATAACAAGAAACCCAGGATAGCTAAAACTATTCTCAACAACAAAAGAAATTCTGGGGGAATCAGTATCCCTGACTTCAAGCAATACTACAGAGCAATAGTATTAAAAACTGCATGGTATTGGCACAGTGACAGACAAGTGGACCAATGGAATAGAATTGAAGATCCAGAAATGAATCCACACACCTATGGTCGCTTGATCTTCGACAAAGGAGCCAAAAACATCCAGTGGAAAAAAGATAGCCTTTTCAACACATGGTGCTGGATCAATTGGAGGTCAGCATGCGGAAGAATGCGAATTGAACCATTCTTATCTCCATGTACTAAACTTCACTCCAAGTGGATCAAGGACCTCCATGTAAAACCAGACACACTGAAACTAATAGAAAAGAAACTGGGGAATACCCTTGAGGACATGGGCACAGGGGAAAAGTTCCTGAACAGATCACCAATAGCTTATGCTCTAAGATTAAGAATTGACAAATGGGACCTCATAAAATGACAAAGTTTCTGTAAGGCAAAGGACACTGTTAAAAGGACAAAACAGCAACCATCAAATTGGGAAAGGATATTCACCAACTCCACATCTGATAGAGGGCTAATATCCAATATATACAAAGAACTCAAGAAGTTAGACCCCAGGGAACCTAATAACCCTATTAAAAAATGGGGTACAGATCTAAACAAAGAATTTTCACCTGAAGAAATTCGGATGGCCGAGAGGCACCTTAAGAAGTGCTCAACATCATTAGTCTTTAGGGAAATGCAGATCAAAACAACCCTGAGATTTCACCTTACACCAGTCAGAATGGCTAAGGTAAAAAACTCAGGAGACAGCAGGTGTTGGCAAGGATGAGGAGAAAGAGGAACACTCCTCCACTGCTGGTGGCACTGTAAGATGGTACAACCACTTTGGAAATCAGTCTGGAGGTTCCTCAGAAAACTGGACATTAGACTTCCAGAGGACCCTGCTATACCTCTCCTGGGCATATACCCAAAGGATTCCCTGGCATGCAATAAAGACACATGCTCCATTATGTTCATAGCAGCCTTATTTATAATAGCCAGAAGCTAGGAAGAACCCAGATGCCCCTCAAAGGAGGAATGGATACAGAAAATGTGGTATATTTACACAACGGAATACTACTCAGCAATTAGAAACAATGGATTCACAAAATTTTTAGGCAAATGGTTTGATCTGGAAAATATCATCCTAAGTGAGGTAACCCAATCACAAAAGAATACACATGGAATGCAATCTCTGATAAGTGGATATTAATTAGCCCAGAAGCCCTGAATACCCAAAGCACAAATGGCATAACAAATGACTCCCATGAACAAGTATGGAGAGGGTCTTGATCCTGGAAAGGATTGATCTAGCATTGGAAGGGAATATAAGGACAGAGAAAAAGGAGGGAGGTGATTGGAGAAGGGATGGAGAGAAGAAGGCTTATGGGACATATGGGGAGGGGGTATCCAGGAAAGGGGAAATCATTTGGAATGTAAACAAAGAATATAGAAAATAAAAATATTTTTTAAAAAAGACCAAAAAACCCCAGATTTTTTACTTAATGTATGTGAGTACACTGTCTCTCCCTTCAGACACACAAGAAGAGGGCATTATATCCCATTAAAGATGGTTCTGAGTCACCATGTGGTCGTTGGGAATTGAACTCATGACTTCTGGAAGAGCAGTCAGTGCTTTTAAGAGCTTGAGCTATCTCACCAGCCTCTATATCTAATTTTTTTAAATCTTTTGTCTGTCTATCTATCTATCTATCTATCTATCTATCTATCTATCTATCTCAAACTCCAGATTTTATTCCACATCTGATACCTTCTCCCATGACCCTGTCTCCACAAGGATGTCCCCACCATTCATCCCCCACTGTACCAGATCTCTAAACTCCCTGGAGCCTCCAGACTCTTGAGGGTTAAGTGCATTTTCTCCGACTAAACCCAGTCCTCTGCTGTATATGTGTTGCGGGCCTCATATCACCTGGTATATGCTGCCTGGTTGGTGTTCCAGTATCTGAGAGATCTCAGGTTAATTGAGGCTTCTGGTCCCCTAAGAGGGTTGCCCTCCTCCTCCTTATCTTCTTCCAGATTTTCCCTAATTCAAACACAGGGTGCAGCAGCTTCTGTCCATTGGTTGGGTGCAAATATCTGCATCTGACTCTTTCAGCTGCTTGTTGTATCTTTCAGAGTACAGTCATGACAAGTCACTTTTGGTGAGGGCTCCATTGCCTCAGTAATAATGTCAGGTCTTGGGGCCTCCCCTTAAGCTGGATCCCACTTTGGGCCTATCGCTGTACCTCTTTTCCTCACGTTGTTCTCCTTTTCCATTTCTGCAGTTCTTTCAGATAGAAACAAATATGGGTCAGAATTTTGACTCTGAGATGGCAACCCCTCACAAATTGATGCCCTGTCTTTCTGCTGGAGGTGGGCTTTACAGGTTTTCTCTCTCCAATGTAAGGCATTTCCTCTAAGGTCCCTGCCATTGAATCCAGAGAGTCTCTCACCTCCCAGGTCTCTGATACATTCTGGGGCTTTCCCCCAACCTCCTAATTCCTCAGGCTGCCTGTTTCCATTCTTTCTGCTGGCACTCAGGACTTCAGTCCTTTTCCCCACCCAGTACCAGACCATGTTCCCTTCCCCCTTCCCCTTTCCCTCCCAGGTCCCTCTCTCTATCCCCCATTTTGGTTGCTTTCTTCTCCCTCCCAAGTGTCCTGAGGCATCCTCACTTTGTCCCTTCGGCTTGTTGAACTCTTTGAGTTTAGTGGATTATATCTTGGGTATTCTGTACTTTTAAACTTTTTTGTCTTATATCCACTTATTGCTGAGTACATACCATGCATGTCCTTTGGGGTCTGAATGTCCTCACTCAAGATGATATTTTCTAGTTCCATCCATGTACCTGTAAAACTCGGGATGTCCTTGTTGTTCATAGCTAAAGAGAATTCCATTGTGTAAATGAACCACATTTACTTTATCCATTCTTCTGTCATGGGGCATCTGTGTTGTTTCCAGCTTCTGGCTATCACAGAGAAGGCTGTTATGAACTTAGTGAAACAAGTACCCCTGTGGCATGGTGGGTATCTGTGGGTATATTCCCAAGAGTCGTATTGCCAGGTCTTCAGGTAGATCTATATATCATTTTTTAAAGATATAATATCTTCTATATCCCCTTTTAATGTTTTATTTATTTTTTATTTGTATGTGTATAGGTGTTTTGCCTGCACATATGTTGGGCACTACATGCATGAAATACACAGTGAAGAATAGAGAGGGCCTCAACTTCTCCAGGGAATGGAAAACAGACAGTTGTGATTGCTATGTGGGTACTGGGAATTGAACCCAGTTCTCTAGAAGAACACCCAGCTGCTCTTAACTGTTCCCACATCTCTCTAGCCCTGTTTATAACTTTTCAGTAATGCAAAGAAATGGTAGGGCTTAGTAATGCTGCTCGTAATTCCAGTAGTTAGTAAGCTGAGTTAGGAGGATCAGATTCAGCATGAGGTAATGGAGCCAGCCTCAGATACATGTTAAGTCCCAGTTTAGCTGTGCTACATTAGCCTTTCCTCAAAATAAACCCCTCACAATCAGGGCAGTTAAGTCTATAGGAACTTTTTCTATGTTTCCTATTTTGTTTGTTTGTTCCACTCAGGATTTCTCTGTGTAGTGCTGGCTGTGCTGAAAGTCATCTGTAGAACAGGCTGTCCTCAAACTCAGTGACTCTCCAGGCTCAGCCTCACCAGTGCTCTAATTAAAGGCATGCACTTCTACTACCGCCTGGCTAGTGCATTGTCCCCTAACTTTCATTTTTGGAGCTTTTGAGATGGATCAGGTTTGGATCCCAGCAAGCACATGGTGTCTGAAATTTTAGTTCCAGGATATTCCATACCCTTTCTGACTTCCATAATCACAGAGATACATACAGGAGACTACTCATTCACATAAAATTTTTAAAAATTGAAAAAGAAATGAAATTTATATTTTAGTATTTTAAAAATACAATTATTTATTTGTGTGGGAGTGTTCAGCCTGTGTGTGTATGTATATATGTGAACCATATGTGCCTGCGATCTAAGAAGGTCAAAAAAGTGGTCTGATTCCCTGGAACTGTTGTAGCAGATACTTGTGGGCTATCCTATGGGTGCTGAATATAGAACTTGTGTCATATAGAAGAGCAACTTAACTAATAAGCCATCTTCTTCGACCCTTTAAGGAATTTGAAAAGATCTCTACCTGGCTTTCACACTTAAACAAGTCGAAGACCTGCTGGGATAGAAACTGGTAATAAAATCTTAATCACTAAAAGGACAATAGTAGAGAATTGACAAAATGCAAAATCTATATTCTCTTTAGGTTTTGTCGACCTAATACTAACTTGTCTCCATCAGACTCTACTGTGGGCAAGTCTCTGAAGCTATTTATTGATTGATGTAGGACAGCAAAACCCACAGTTGCTGTGGCCATTTCTGGGAGGGTGGTGATACAGGGTTCAATAAGAAATCAGGTTGAGCAAGGCACAGAAAGGAAGCCAATTAGAACCATTCCTCCATGACCTTTGCCACATGGACCCTGAGTTCCTGTCTTGGCTTACAGCTTAGTCAGCCTTCTATTGCTATGAAGAGATACCATGACCACAGCAACTCATATAAAGGAAAACACTTAAAAAGACAGTTCAGAGGTTTAGTCAGGGTGAGGCACATGAGAGAGATGGGACCTGGCTTGAGCATTTGAAACCTCGGAGCTCACCCCAGTTACACAGTTCTAACCAGACCATACCTACTCCCACAAAGCTACACCCCCTAACAGTACCATAACCTGTTGACCAAGCTTTCAAACACATGAGCCTAAGAGGCCATTCCTATTCCAACCAGCACAGCTTACCTCAGTGATCCAATGTAGCCTGAAATTGTAAATATTTAGGAAATGTGATTGATAAACAGGTATTTTTTCCTGACTTTCAATTTCTTTTTTCTTCCTTCCATTCTTTCTTTCTTTCTTTTTTCTTTTTGAGTTTTATGTAGTCAAGGCTGTCCTTGAACTCACTGTGCACTGAGACTGCTCTTGATTTCCTCATGTTCTTGACTCCACCTCCTCGGTATTTGGACTACAGGAATGTTCCATCACCCTAGATTGTGGGTATGTATGTGTGCATGTGTAGGCATATGAGTGTACATGCTGTGCAAGCATGTGTGAAGGTCAGAGTTGATCTTATTTTTTTCTATCTCCATCTACCTTTTGTGGCAAGGACTCTCACTGATCCTGGCCCACACAGACAGCCTAGTCAGCTAGTGAAATCCAGAGGTCCACCTGTCCCAATACACTCAGCTTTTACATTGATGAAAGGAATCTGAACTCAGGTCTTAATGGTTGAACAGCAGCCACTTTACCTTCTTCTCCCTTCCTCCTCTTTACAACCTTTGAAAGTCTAAATTTGTTTCTAGATATAAAGCATTTTAAAGATGAACTATACAGAACAAATAATAAGACAAATAACTTATCATTCAGGGGGTTGAGGCAAGATGATTAAAACTTCATTCCACACTGTCTCTTTAGTGGTAGGAACACATGCATATACTACCACACCCAGCTTTATACTAGAAACTTGGAAGGTGTATGTTGAGTCCAGGAAGATGGCTCAGTGGGTGAAGATGCATTCTGCCAAACTGACATGAGTTCAATCACCCACACTATCTTGTGGGAGATGGCCCTCAAATTGTCTCCTGGTTTCCAAGTGTACACTGTGCCATGAGTATGAACATATGCATTTAAAAATAAAAAAAAAATAATGATAAAAGAGAAAGGGTCAATCTGGGCATTATAGCTGTAATTTCACCACTTAAAAATAATCCTTGTCCTTCTAATTTCAAAGATCCTATCTTCTAAGCAGAACTTCTAGGACAGACTTGGCTGAACATTTGAATTGAAAGGCAGCCTGGGATATAGGAGACATTGTTTGAAATAATAGACATGTAGCCCTAGAACGTACTATGGTGATATATGCCTATAATCTCACCATTTGGATAATAGCTACAAGAATCATAACTTCAAGACCACTCTGAACATATCAAGTTGAAGGGTAGCCTGAACAATATAGTAAGATCATGCCTCAACAACCAAACCAAATAAAACAAAACAAACTACCAAAACAACAAGGACTTGTTGAATATGCCTCAGAGATTGCAGTCACTTACACTGCAGCCTCCTGGGAAAAAGAGCATTTTGTCAGAGTATCCCTGTGCCAGGGAGAAGCTAATATTTTTTTCTTATCTACTTGAATCTAATAAAAAATTTTGATATTCTTGAGTGTGCATTTTATAGCTTCTATAAACCAATAGTTGTTAGAAATTATGGGGTTCCAAGTGTAAAATGACCAGTGTTATCCATCGACTAATGTATGAATGTTATCCTGTGCCCATTAGTTTTTGTCAAAATTGCACAAGCTAGAGTAATTTGGAGAAGAAAAAAGAAATGAGTTGAGTGTAGGTAAGGTTATGGGGCATTTTGATTGATTGATGTCACTAGGTATGAAGTCATTGCTGAGTATATGTATATAATTGCATAATATTACGTACTATAATGCAAACTAATACAGAGTTCATAACCCAGTCAACAACAACCTTCTGGAATCATTTGTTGTAATTCATATGATTCCAGCTATTGCGTTTAAAGTAGAAAGTATTGGGGTTTGGATAGCTAATTTCCATGAAAGGATCATGCTCTTGAACTTTGTTCTCTAACAGGTGGCCCTGTTTTCTGAGGTTATAGAAAATCTGAAAAAAAAAAATACAGCCTAGCAGAAAGAAGTGGGTCATAGTGAATAGAGGGACTGATAACTGTGCGAAACCATCTTCAAATCTCTACTGCCATACTGACCATAAGCCTATCCTGCCTTGAGGAAAGAAAATAAAGAAAACCCATGGGTTATACCCAGCCATTATTGGTCCATTTCAGCTCTGACCTCAAGATAAGCCATTGTGAGGTCTTTTACTTGCCTAGTTACAGCTTTGGCTGAGAATGCTCCCTATCCTTATAGTACAGTTTGCTGTTGGTTAGTTGGTTGGTTAGTTGATTGGTTGGTTGGTTGGTTGGTTGGCTGGTTGGAAAGTAATTTGATTTCTAAGCTGGCAACCCACTGGACTTAGATCTTTGTGAATTGTTGAATCTGAGCACAGTAAGTTTTCTTCTGTATTCCTATGTTTCATTTTAGAGGGTTTTGTTTTCT
The DNA here is from genome assembly GCF_947179515.1 of Apodemus sylvaticus. Taxonomy (NCBI): domain Eukaryota; kingdom Metazoa; phylum Chordata; class Mammalia; order Rodentia; family Muridae; genus Apodemus; species Apodemus sylvaticus. The sequence continues at coordinate 80,681,919 of NC_067485.1, read as the reverse complement.
GGATTTAAACTAAGTCTCCCTCTCTTCCTGTATTTTCTTGGTTTGATAACTGAATTTTTATTTTCTTTTTTAATTAGATTTTTTTATTCTATTTTACATTGTCATATTTTGTATGTCTTTATTACTTTCACTAATTTTGAACAGTAGATTATAATAACTATACAACATGAACAATCTCACAGTGACATTTCCAGACATGTACATGAAGAACTTTTCACACATTCCCCTTGCCTGATCCTTACAAGTACCTCAGTGTTTCTCTTTTTTGTCCAGACCCTTACTTTGCAAGTACAGGCCCAGTGGTATAAAGTCCTCTTATTTACAGGACTGATATGCCATATTGGATGGAATGGATACAGAAAATGTGGTATATATACACAATGGAGAACTATTCGGCCATTAGAAATAATGGATTCATACAATTCTTAGACAAATGGATGGAACTGGACAACATCATCCTAAGTGAGGTAACCCAGTCTCAAAAGAACACTCATGGTATGCACTCACTGATAAGCAGATATTAGCCTAGAAGCTTGGAATACCCACGAAACAATTCACATATCAAATGATGACCAAGAAGAAGGAAGGAGTGGCCCCTGGTCCTGGAAAGGCTCAGTGCAGCAGTGTAGGACAATACCAGGATAGGAAATGGAAAGGGGTAGATTGGGGAACAGGAGGAAGGAAGAGGATTTATGGGACTTCCAGGGAGGGGGAATTGAGGAAAGGGGAATCACTTGGAATGTAAATAAAGAATATATCAAATAAAAAAAGAAATACAGGTACAGGTAGAAGTCCTTAAAGAAATACAGGAAAGCACAACCTCTAAAAATAGAGGGAGAAACAATTTAAAAAAATCACAAAAGTAAACAACTCTGGACATAGAAAACCTAGGAAGTTGAACAAGAGTCATAGATGGCAATCATTACCATCAGAATACAAGAGGTAGAGGAAAGAATCTCAGATTCAGAAGACACCATAGAAAACATTGACAGCAAAGTCAAAGAAAATGCAAAATATTAAAAGCTCCTAACCAAAAACATACGGGAAATTCAGGACACAATGCAAAGACCAAACCTAAAGATGATAGGAATAGAAGAGAGTGAATATTTCCAGATTAAAGTTCCAGTAAATATCTTCAACAAAATTATAGAAGAAAACTTCCCTAACCTAAAGAAATAGATGTCCATGAACATACAAGAAGACTACAGAACTCCAAATAGATTAGACCAGAACAGAAAATCCTCCTGTCACATAATAGTCAAAACACCAAATACACTAAAAACAGAAAGAACATTAAAAGCATTAACAGAAAATGTCAAATAACATATAAAGGCAGACGGCGATTACACTAGAGCTCTCAACAGAAACTATGAAAGCATAAAGATCCTGGGAAGATGTCATACACACCCTAAGAGAATATAAATTCCTATCCAGGCTACTGTAACTAGCAAGACTCTCAATTACCATAGAGAGAAAGCAAGATAATCCATGATAAAACCAAATTTACACAATATCTTTCCACAAATCAAGCTCTACAAAGGATATTAGATGGAAAATGCCAACACAAGGAGGGAAACCCTAGAAAAAGCAAGAACATAACCTTTCATAAAACCCAAAGGAAGATAGTCACACAAACATAATTCTGCCTCTAACAGCAAAAATAACAGCAAGTAACAGTCACTTTTCCTTAACATCTATTAACATCAATGAACTCAATTCCCCAATAAAACAACATAGACTAATAGACGGATATGCAAACAGGACCCATCATTACAGGAAACCCAAGTCACTGACAAAGACAGACATTAACTCAGTGTAAAAGTTGGAAAATAATTGTCCAAGCAAATGGTTCCAAGAAACAAGCTGAAGTAGCCATTCTAATATCGAATAAAATCGATTTTCAACCTAAAGATATCAAAAAAGGAAGGACACTTCATACTGATCAAAGGAAAAATCTATCAAGATAATCTCTCAATTCTGTACGTTTATGCTCCAAATGCAAGGGTAACCAATTTCATAAAAGAAACTTCACTAAAGCTCAACGCACACATCACATTCCACACAATAATAGTGGGAGAACTCATCACCAGACTCTCAGCAATAGACAGATCATGTAAACAGAAACTAAGCAGAGACACAGTGAAACTAACAAAACTTATGAACCAATCATCTAACAGATATCTGTATAACAATTCAAACTAAAGCAAAAGAATATACCTTCCCCTCAGCACCTCAAGCACCTTCTAGAAAATTGTCAATCTAATTGGTCACAAATCAGAACTCAACAGATTTGGGAAGATTGAAATAATCCTAGGCACCCTATCAGATCACCATGGACTAAGGCTGGTCTTAAATTCCAACAAAAACAAGGGAAATACACGTAAACATGGAAAAAGAACAATGCTCTACACAATGATAAATTGGTCAAGGAAGAAATAAAGAAAAAATGGAAAGAAATTTTAGAATTTAATGAAAATGAAACATCATATGAAAACATAAGGGACACAAGGAAGCAGTGATAAAAGGAAAACTCATAGTTCCAAGTGCCTCCAAATAGAAACTGGAGAGAGCTTACACTAGCAGCTAGACGCACACCTGAAAGCACTAGAACATAAAGAAGCAAATACACCTAAGATGAGTAGACAGCAGAAAATAATCAAACCAAGGACTGAAATCAACCATAGAATCAAAAAGAACCATACAAATAATGAACAAAACCAAGAGCTGGTTCTTTGAAAAAAATCAACAAGATAAATAAACCCTTTGCCAGACTAACATGAGGGCACAGAAAGAGTACCCAAATTAGTAAAATCAGAAATTAAGAGTCACCCCAAGATACTTTATACTGTTTGTGGCTATTGTGAGGGGGGTCATTTCCCTAATTACTTTCTCAGCCTGCTTATCCTTTGAATATAGGAAGGCCACTGATTTGCAAAAGATCTGTATGACAAGAACTTCAAGACTCTGAAGAAGGAAATGGAAGAAGACCTCAAAAAATGGGAAAACCTCCCATGCTCATGGATCGGCAGGATCAATATAGTTAAAATGGCCATTTTGCCAAAAGCAATATACAGATTCAATGCAATACCCATCAAAATCCTAACTCAATTCTTCACAGAGTTAGAAAGAGCAATTATCGAATTCATCTGGAATAACAAAAAACTCAGGATAGCTAAAACTATTCTCAGCAACAAAAGAAAGTCTGGGGGAATCAGTATCCCTGACCTCAAGCAATACTACAGAGCAATAGTGTTAAAAACTGCATGGTATTGGTACAGTGACAGGGAGGCAGATCAATGGAACAGGATTGAAGATCCAGAAATGAACCCACACACCTATGGCCACTTGATCCTCGACAAAGGGGCTGAAAACATCCAATGGAAAAAAGATAGCCTTTTCAACAAATGGTGCTGGTTCAACTGGAGGTCAGCATGCAGAAGAATGCAAATTGATCCATCCTTGTCTCCTTGTACTAAGCTCAAATCCAAATGGATCAAGGACCTCCACATAAAGCCAGATACTCTGAAGCTAATAGAAAAGAAACTGGGGAAGACCCTTGAGGACATCGGTACAGGGAGAAAGTTTCTGAACAGAACACCAATATCGTATGCTCTAAGATCAAGAATTGACAAATGGGACCTCATAAAATTACAAAGTTTCTGTAAGGCAAAGGACACCATCAAAAGGACAGATCGGCAACCAACAAATTGGGAAAAGATCTTCGCCAACCCTACATCAGATAGAGGGCTAATATCCAATATATATAAAGAACTCAAAAAACTGAACAACCCTATTAAAAAATGGGGTACAGAGTTAAACAAAGAATTCTCACCTGAAGAATATCGGATGGTGGAGAAACATCTTTAAAAATGCTCAACTTCATTAGTCATTAGGGAAATGCAAATCAAAACAACCCTGAGATTTCACCTTACACCAGTCAGAATGGCTAAGAGTAAAAATTCAGGAGACAGCAGGTGTTGGAGAGGATGTGGAGAAAGAGGAACACTCCTCCACTGCTGGTGGGGTTGCAAATTGTTACAACCACTCTGGAAATCAGTCTGGCGGTTCCTCCAAAAACTGGGCACCTCACTGCCAGAAGATCCTGCTATACCACTCCTGGGCATATTCCCAAAAGATTCCCCAGCATGTAATAAGGATACATGTTCTACTATGTTCATAGCAGCCCTATTTATAATTGCCAGAAGTTGGAAAGAACCCAGGTATCCCTCAACAGAAGAGTGGATGCAAAAAATGTGGTACATATACACAATGGAGTACTATTCAGCCATTAGAAACAATGAATTCATGAAATTCTTAGGCAAATGAATGGAGCTGGAGAACATCATACTAAGTGAGGTAACCCGGACTCAAAAGATGAATCATGGTATGCACTCACTAATAAGTGGATATTAACCTAGAAAACTGGAATACCCAAAACATAATCTACACATCAAATGAGGCACAAGAAGAACGGAGGAGTGGCCCCTTGTTCTGGAAAGACTCAGTGAAGCAGTATAGAACAAAATTAGAACAGGGAATTGGGAAGGGTTGGGTGGGAAAACAGGGGGAGGGAAGGGGATAGTTGGGACTTTCGGGGAGTAGGGGTCCAGAAAAGGGGAAATCATTTGAAATGTAAATAAATATATCAATAAATTAAAAAAAGTGACAAGCAAAAAAAAAAAATCAGAAATTAAGAGAAACAGGAACTGTGGAAATTCAAAAAATCATCAGTCCTTACTACAAAAGCTTGTAGTCTACAAAATTGGAAAATCTGGATGAAATGGACAATTTTCTAGACATGTACAATGTGACAAAGCTAAACAGGATCAAATAAACCATCTAAACTGTCCCACAATCACTAAAGAATTACAAGCAGTCATTAAAAGTCTCCCTAACAACAAAAACCTCTGGAACAGATGGGTTTAGTCCAGAATTCTGTCAGACCATCAAAGAAGACCTAATACCAACACTTTTCAAACTATTCCACAAAATAGAAACAGTAGGAATGCTACCCAATTTGTTCTATGAAGCCACAATTATGCTTAAACGGAAACCATACAAAGACCAAAGAAATAGAACTTCACACCAATTTCCCTTATGAACATTGATACAACAATAATCAAAATTTCTTGCCAAATAAATCCAAGAAATCATCAAAACGATCATTCACCATGATGGTGAATGGTTCATCCCAGGGATTCAGGGGTGGTTCAATATGCAGAAATCCATCAATGTAATCCACTTTATAAACAAACTCAAAGAAAAAAAACCCACATGATCATTTCATTAGATATTGAGAAAGCATTTGACAAAATCCAACACCTGGTCATGATAAAAGTCTTGGAAAGATCAGAAATTCAAGGATCACTTCGAAATATAGTAAAAGCAAAAAATATACAGCAACCCAGTAGCCAAGATCAAATTAACTGGAGAGAAACTTGAAGTAATGCCACTGAAATCAGAAACTAGATAAGGCTGCCCACTTTCTCCCTACCTGTTCAATATAGTACTTGAAGTCCTCGCCAGAGCAATTAAACAACAAAGGGTGGTCAAAGGCATTCAAATTGCAAAGTAAGAAGTCAAAGTATCATTACTTAGATGATATGATATACTTAAGTGATCCCAAAAATTGCAGCAGAGAGAGAACTCCTAAACCTGATAAACAACTTCATCAAAGTGGCAGGATATAAAACTAACTCAAAGAAATCAGTAGCCTTCATATACTCAAAGGATAAACAGGCTGAGAAAGAAATTACGGAAATGACACACCTCATGAAAGTCATAAGAAATATAAAATATCTTGGGAGTGACTCTAACCAAGCAAGTGAAAGATCTGTATGACAAGAACTTCAAGTCTCTGAAGAGAGAAAGAAACCAAAGAAGATCTCAGAAGATGGAAAGATCTCCCATACTCTTGGATTGGCAGGATTAATATAGTAAAAATCAAATCTTGGTGAAAGCAATCTACAGATACGATCCCAATCAAAATTCCAACTCAATTCTTCATAGAGTTGGAAAGAGCAATTTGCAAATCACTTTGGAATAACAAAAACCCCAAGAGAGCAAAACTGTTCTCAGCAATAAAAGACCATAGGAGGTATCAGTCTCTGACCTCAAGATGTATTATAGAGCAATAGTGATAAAAGCTGCATGATATTGGTGCAGAGACAGGCATGTAGATCAATGGAATAAAATTGAAGACCAAGAAATGAACACAAACAGCTATGGTCACTTAATCTTTACCATAGAAGCTAAACCATCTAGTAGGAAAAAAGGCAGGATTTTCAACAAATGGTGCTAGTTCAATTATAAGTCAACACATAGAAGAATGAAAATTGATCCATTTTTATCTGCCTGTTCAAAGCTCAAGTTCAAGTGGATCACAGACCTCCAGATAAAATAGGATACACTGAATCTAATAGAAGAGAAAGTGGGGGAAAGCCTCGAACCAAGGGCACAGGGGGAAATTCCCTGAACAGAAACATCAATGGCCTGTGCTCTAAGATCAAGAATTGACAAATGGGATCTCATAAAATTGCAAAGCTTCTGTAAGGCAAAGGACACTGTCAATAGGTCAATAGAGCAACCACCAGATTGGGAAAAACATCTTTACCAATTCTACATCCTGTAGAGGGCTAATGTCCAATATATTCAAAGAACTCAAAAAGTTAGACTCCAGAGAATCAAATAATAGTATTAAAAATTGAGTACAGAGCTGAACAAATAATTTTCAACTGAGGAATATCTAATGGAGAGAAGCACCTAAATAAATGTTCAACATCCCTAATTATCAAGAAATGCAAATCAAAACAACCCTGAGATTCCACCTCAAACCAGTCAGAATGGCTAAAATGAAAAACTCATGTGACAACAGATGCTTGGGAGGATGTGGAGAAAGAGGGATACTCCTCCATTTCTGGTGGGTCATCTAACATATGAAGAAAACATTCATTTTCACAAGAGAACAGCACATGTATTGTAATTAGTAAAATAATTCTAAACAACCCTTTTCACAGTGAAAAGTCCTGTAGTTCTTCCTTAAACTCATTTTCAAGTTCTAAGTGTTTTAAATCATAAAACATTTTGAACCTGAAAATGTTTAAAAAAATTTGGTCAACTCAATGTCTTGCTCTCCAGCATAGAACACTGTTCTAGTCTGATTAAACCGACCTATGTACTGATGGAATAAATTTTTCTAGGAAGTCCTTTTTTTCCTTTTGAATTTTATTTTCTGTGTTACAATATGGGTTTTGGTTATATTATATGCATATTTTATATACATGCTAGATATATTATAAATATTTATTGTATGAACCAATAAATAGATATTGGATAAAATTATAAAATTCTCCTGTGAATGAACTCATGTCTTAATCAGGACAGTTTTAAATTGTTGCTCACTGAGTTTTACAGTCACTCTTAGAGTAGAGAATAAATACAGAGCACAAACTAAGATTCACCTAAGACAGCTAATGGTCTTTTCATGTTTCTATGTGGCAGGCCCTTTGCAAGGACACACTGAGTTATTATTCACAGAACCCTGAGATGGACATTAGTAATTACTCTTTCATAGCTGACACACAGAAAAGTTTTGTACTTTCTAAAATCACGGGCAGGGTCAGAACAGGGTTTGAACTAAGAATCCAGGAATGCCCTCATTCACAGTGTTTTACTGGGGCAAAATGCCACTAATGGGAATTTGTTGAAGATAGAGCTTTATATTTTTGTTTTCATACTTTTACTTCAGTCTCCTGATCTGTAAGCTTTATGATGGGCACTGTAGCTTAGTCAAGAACTTTGATGGAGCATGGCTCAGCCAAGACGTGCTTCCTAAGGGCTTGTTCCAACAACTGTAATGGAGGACATTCCCACTTTCCAAAGACAATGAGGGCTGTCACTTGTTGGAAGATAGAGGCCTGTACTAATGCTCCCAAATATCTACATGTCAGCTGTGGGCCAGAGTTCTTTCACCAGTTTTATCTGTTTCACCGGTTCTCTCTCATGGCTGCTTCTGCAGGACAAAAGGCCATGAAGTTATAAAAGACAATTTGCTCCTGGATGCCCTCTCTGGCTGTACATGGCTCTTCCAAGGCCCAGGATCAAGCTGCCTGTGCCCCAGGGCCACTGACTTAGGGCCACCGACTCCTCTCAGCTTGGCTGCACAGCTGCCTAAGGCAGATAGTCCAGGCCTGAAGTGCTGGCCTTGTTCAAGGCCACTGGGCCGGGTGACACTGGTGGTGCAGCAGGGAGCTGATAGGCATGGGGCTGAGGGGGTCCAGATTTAGTCTGGATTATAATGGGGGTCAAATGCAAGAACAATCTGACCCTGTCAATAAGAACAAGAATGGGACTAGACATTTTATATAACTAGACTCAATAATAAATATTCATCTCATAACATTATTTGAGAAACTAATAGGAATAATTATGAAGCATTCAAATAACATGGCGAATTGAGACTTCATCCAAAGAGTATGCCACATATTCTGTATTGGAGTGAAGAATGGAAAGTGCTTTACCAAATGTTTGCAACATTTCTGACAGAAGTGTTCCTCGGATGTTTTTCTTGAGAGATATGATGCAGAGGAAGTGGATATTTTGGCAAAACACATGACACTATAAAAATAGTGATTTCCCTAATCTCATATATGCCATGGGAAGGGATGCTTACATCAGGTGAGGAAGAGCACAGAAGTATAGACACTTAACTTGTAGGAGAGTTTTAAAATTTTGGCCCTCTAGAGGATGAACATTAATTGTGAAATTATGATAATGGCAAAGGACAGGAGACCGTCTCCCCAACAGAAAGCAAGGAATTGTAATCATTTATGGAAGTCCCAAAATTATGAATCACTAGGAAACACATCATATTTACTATTTTGTCCCCTCTTTCTAATGTAGAACCGAAAGGAGCCTACAGGGTTTTCTTTCCAATCTGATGGTTATAATATAGTGAAGATTTATTTGATGTATACATATTTATGACAATTGCAAGATTAAACAAGACTATGAATGCCACCCATCCTGTAACATTTCTTTAGTCTGTCTAATTAATTTATCTTCCCTTATAAGTATCCAGAATATCTTGTGAGGATTCAAGGAAATATCATTCTTCAAGTTTCACTTAATATCAAAATCACAACTCCTGATAACAAAGGACTTTGAATATTTTTAAGTGTTTCTTTGCCTTTCAAGATTCTTCTGTTGTAAATTCTCTGTTTATCTCTGTACCACATTTTTAATTAGGTTATTTGGGTTTTTGTAGATGAACTTGTTGAGTTCTTTATATATTTTAGATATTAGCCTCCAGTAGGAAGTACAGTTAGTGAAAAATTTTTCCCAACCTTACGTTGCCTAGTTGTGCTAATGATGCCACCTTTTGTCTTACAGAATCTTTTCAGTTTCATGAGGTCCCATTTATCAATTGTTGATCTTAGATCCTGAGCCATTGGTGTTCTCTTCTGGAATTTTCCCCCTGTGCAAGTGAGTTTGAAACTCTTTTACAAGTTCTCTTCTATTAGACTCAGTGTATCTGGTTTGATATTGAGGAACACCATCCACTTGGACTTGAGCTTTTCTCAAGGTGATAAGTATGGATATATATTTGGTCTCCTACATACAGAGCATCAGTTAGACCAGCACTAGTTATTGTAGATTCTTTCTTTGTTCCACTGTATTTTTTTTGTTTCTTTATCAAAAATCAAGTGTCCATAAGTCTATGACTTTTCTCCTGCATCTTCAATTTGATACCATTGATTTCTCTGTCCCTGTAACAATACCATGTGATTAATATCACTATTGGTTTTAGCAAAGTATAAAACAAAATGACCGTGAGTTCCTACCTCATTCCAATCAGAATGGTGAAGACCCACAACTCAACTGACAGCACTTGCTGAGAAAGATGTGGAGAAAGAGGAACACTTGTCTGTTGCTGGTGGGATTGCAAACCGGCACAACTACTCTGGAATTCAATCTGCTGATTCCTCAGAAAATTGGAAATACTTCTACCTGATGACCCAGCTATACCACTTTTGGGAACATACCCAAAGGATTCCCCACCACACTACTTGGACACGTACTGTACCATGTTCATAGCAGCCCTATTTGTAATAGCCTGAGGCTAGAAACAACACAGATTTCCCTCAACCAAAGAATGGATACAGAAAATGTGGCTCATTTACACATTGGAATTCTATTCAGTTAATAAAAATGATGACATTCATGAATTTGGCAGACAAATGAATGGAACTAGAAAATATGCTAAATTAGGTAACTCAGACCCAAAAGAACATGCATGCTATCCATAGGTGGATATTAGCCAAAAAGTACAGATTCAACCTACAGACATTAGGTTGTAACAAGCAGAAATGCCCAAATGAGGAGGCTTCGATCCCACATGGAAGCAGGAAGGAAATACTCACAGGAGGTAAAGGGAGGCAGGGATCGAGGTGGGGGTAAACATAAACAGGTATGCAAGAAGTGTCTGGAGAGAAGCCTAGAGGATCAAGGCAAGGAATGAAAATAAGGGGAGTGAGAGGTGTGAGGACCCTGTAGAAAGTTCCAGAGTTCCTGGAAGTTAGACATTCTCCACACTTATTGGGGGCACCTAACATTTTGGGGAAAGGGAACTTGAAGAGTCTACCTCCAGGAGACAGACATAGACTCACATGGAGGGATAGGGTTACTAACCCACAGTTAAAATACCTGACCCAGACTTTTGCCTGTTTAAAAGAACATCAGGTACAAAAAATAGAGAAGAGACTGAAGGAAAGGCAGTCGAATGACAAGCCCAACTTTGGATCCATATCATGGGAGGCCACCAAGGGCTGACTCTACTATGCTGTGATGTGCTTACAGAAAAGAGCCAGGTGTGGCTGTCCTCTGAGAGGCCCTACCAGCAGCTGACTGACTCAGAAGGAGATACTTACACCCAACAACTGGGCTGATGTTGGGAACCCTGATTTTTTAATTAGTGAAGGATTGAAGAAGCTGGAAGGGAGAGCAACTTCATATGAAGATCACCATTCTCAACTAACCCAGAGCCCATGGAGCTACCAGAGCCTGGGCCACCAACCAGGAGCACAGAAAAGCTGGTCCAAGGGCCCTGACACATATGTAGCAGGGTCCTGCCTGGTCTAATATCAGTGGGGAGATGATGTGCTGAAACCTTGATGGACTTGAGGCCCCAGGAAAAGGTGAGGCCTGGTGGGGGGAACCACCCTCTCTGAGGCAAGAGGGAGGAGGAATGGAATGAAGCATAAGAGGGGGACTGAGAGGGGGAAATTACTAGAATGCAAATAAATAAAATTACATAGATTAAATAAATCGCAACTCCTCTAGTAATGTCGTTATGAATTTCCATAAATACCTTCACTAACAGATTGTATAAATTTTCCCACAGGTTGTTTTATTCTAATACATCAGGGTAGTGCCAAGAGATCTGCAATCTAAGAGGTGCTTGGTGATGGGGATGGTGATGCAATGATACTGTCATGTTGTGAGTCTCACTCAGCTCAGGCTTTGTTCAATCAGAATACTACTGCTGTGTGTATGGGGAAAGCCAGTGGGGATTGGGGATGCATAAGAATGAAGTATGACACACACATATGAAAATGCTACACTGAAATCCATTTGGAGTAACCTAAAAAACTTAAAAATAAAGACTTCCCTTTCCATAGATTTGTATGATCTTGCAGAACTTGCCTAGAACAGCTTCCCATAGTGTAGTTTCTTGACTTATGCCTTTGGCCTTTCTTTTTGGTAAATTCATATTTAACCAGCCACTGTCACAGAATCATATTGCTCATTTGGGTGGCCCAGATGGGCTATCATTACGGGGGCAATTGTCAGGGAAAATACAAAAGACCATAATTCTACAGCTGAGATAAACTCAATCTCTTATTTGTTTTCAAACTTCTGTTTTTGGAGATTTGTTCCTCAAAAACAAACTTAAAGACATAGCAGCATATGTAGGAGACAACAGTGTCTAAGAATACCAGTTACAAAAAGGTACCTGTGATAGAAACAAAGGGCATTTGGGGTGGAGCAGAGGAACTTTGGGCCCTTCTGCTCTACAAATAAAACATATTACTCTAGTCCCAGATTTCTCCACTATCTCCCAGACTTATCATTAAGAATCCAATCTCAAGGATCTCTCTCTCTGCAAGGCAACTGGAGGTCTTCCCTTTCCTCCCCTTGAAAACTCTCTCTGCTGTGAGACAAGGATGGGGTGTGGCTACACTTGTGAACCCATAACTTCCAGATTTGCTTGTCCCCAGCCCTGTGCTGAATTGCGTGAGGTAAGCTGTAGATAGGATACCTGGAGACAATATCATCCTCTCACCTCCACACAACATTCTGAATTAGTCAACAAAGTTCCTTGTTTAACATGAAGAAGAGTGCTGGAGAAATGAGTCACCAGTTAAGAGCACTCACTCTTCTTCCAGAGGTCCTGAGTTCAGTTGCCAGAAACCAGGGACTGGCTCACCACCACCTGAAATGGAGATCCGATGCTCTCTTTTGATATGTCTGAAAACTGTGACAGTGCAAACCTATACATAAAATAAATAAATAAATAAATAAATAAATAAATCTTTTAAAAAATAAAATTAAATGAAGGCAAACGAAAATAAGCTGGCCAAGGTGATAGAATTCACAGAGTAGCCATGGGAATACAGAGAACCAAGAATACAGAACTGACTGTCCCACACAGTGTGACAAGATCCCTATATAAAATGACAACACAAGCACGTTTTTGGATCATGTGTGTACATCATTTTTGGAAGAAAAGATGACTCACAACAGATTGCATAAATCCCAAAGATGTCTGCCTAAAATCTATGTACAAATTTGCAACAGCAAAACTATGACGTTTAAGGTTTTAGACCCACTCTCACTCTACTAACTCAAAAAGAGAAACTCCAAGTGTCTTAGTGTAATGTGTACAATCAGAATAAACAGTATCCTGATATTTTCCAATTAAAATTGAGGCATTGTGTGACTGAGACACTCAAGTATTAGTTCCAGATGAGAAAAATATATGAAAGACTTTGTGAGAGACATAAGAAAATAAGTAAAATATGTCCATGAACTTCATAAAGTTTTATCTAATATTTTTCATGCTAAAGCATGCAGTCTCTCTGGTTATCATGACATCTACCTTGAAGTGCTCTACTATTAGCCTAAGCCGTAGATGGCTGGAGACAGGAATGTCTCACCAACAGCTTATCTAACATATGCTCCATGATGATTGACTATGTGGTTTATATATGAAATAAAAGAAAGCAAAGCAAGCAGGTATGAGGCACTGGCCTGAGGCAACAAACAGTCCCATGCAAGTGTGCCCTTAGGGCCCAAGAACTAGAATAGTAATTAGACTTAGAATTCAGAATAGACAGGTGCTCCACTGGCAATGCACCTGGCCAGCTGTTGGTTCATAAGTAAATTAAATCAACATTTTGTTCAAAGTCAGTATTACCTTATGAAACAACTTATAGTTTTCTGGCTATTGTGTGTTTGACATATTTGAACGAAATATTTAGAGTAATAGTTGACAAACTGAACAGATATTTGAAAAGCACAGAATTAAAGAAATTATTTTGATTTTAAAAAATGCTTGGTGTATAACAACAATCCCAAATCCCAAAGCATGATCAGAAGACTGATACTGAAAGACAGTAGATTTGAGAATACACTGAACAAGGTCCTTGGTCAAAAGCAAACAAATGTATCAATGTACACATGAATGTTTTGCAAGGATGTGAGTCACTGCAGTTGTGGGGGACCTATGAGGTCCTGAGTCTGGTTATAGGCTCTAGCACAAAAGGGTACTTGTTGATTGTCACAGCAATTTAAGTTATGCCTATTTGAAGTACTACTTGATCAAAACATGAAGTGAGCCAATTTTACCTTTGATGAAACTGTAGAACATTTTTAAGACTTGATCTCAGAGAAGGTAGGGTAACTCAGGAGTGGAGCTTGTTTAAATTTTGCAGGAATCCACATATTTCATTCCAGAAAAAAAGGAAAAAATAACTCTAGTTATTAAAAAGAATTCTACATGGTAAATATAAATATAACTTACAATATTAGCCATAAAATTTATAAACTAGCTAAGGATAATTTTATTATTTATCTACAAACTCTAAAAATAACAAATAAAGAATAAGCTTTGCGACATAGAATTGAGTGTGTAATCCAGAATTTGAAATTTGCAAGTGAACATGAGTGTTATAGCCAATGATCACAGCACAGACACTAAGACTCTATCCTCCATGTCAGTAACCAAAGCCATGAGATTTAATGGTCTGGGAAAGCTCACTTAATAAAGGTGAAAAGGAAATCTGGACGTAGAGCTCTAAACTTTGATAAAAATTTCTCCTTAGATTTAGACAAAATTCAAAGAGACATTGACCATAAAAACATTCAAAGAGACACACTAATGGCCAGAGATAATAAACTCAGTACTAGTTCCAGGTATACCATATCTTATCTGACCTTTGCATCATTTGCTATAAATTTAGACAGCTAGATGCTGTACGTTACTATAATATTTGCATTGCTAGCTGAAACAGCCACATCCACAGAATTTTAGGACCTGTGTTATTGCGTTCTTGCTTAACCCTAAGATTTTGATGAACAACAGCTCAGTATCTTATGCAGGCCATGCAGCAGAGGTCACATTATGGAGTTGTGTCTTGCACATGGACAGAAGGACATTTTCAATCTTCCTTATGAAGTCCAGCGTGATCTAACTAATCGAAGAAAACTGCAAGTGCCACAGACCTCCTTTGTCCTTGAAAATATTAAGAGAATTATCCCTTCAAAATAGCTTGGATCCCATCTTTGCTTATATCAGAATTCATCATGCTCCTATAAAAGGATACATTACCTGAATTTTACAGTAATGACTGATGAGAATTGTCTGTATTGTGACATATTTAACAATTTCACATTCATTCAAGGGTTGTTTGAGTGGACCAACTTTATGCCTTGGAAATGCTTAGACCATTGCCCTGCCTTCAAAAACATGAAAACGTTCTGATGAAAACTCAGCTAGTTGTCTTTTTTTAAAGTACAAAATAATGTAAGTAATACATTTAAAGATGTAATTTCAGTGTAATGCTGTCCTAGACACCTTTTGATTACCCCTGTGTGTTTTACATTTTATACATAAAGCCAATAAAAATATGAAGCAAAGGGCTTCTATCTACACAAATATAATCTGCTGTTCCATGTTTCTTCAGAGTTTGTTTGAGGCTAGCCTGGTCTACAGAGTGAGTTCCAGAACAGCCAGGGCTGCACAGAGAAATCCTGCCTCAAAAAACAAAACAAAGCAAAAAAAGAGGTTGTTGAAATGAACATTTTAATAGTAGCGATACACACTGAAAATAAAACTGCAACAGATTAACAATTCTTATAATTGCACTGTTTTATTTCTGTATGTAATTCCACCATCTCAACAATTATATGTATCAACATGAATATTATCTCTATTCACTGTGTCTTTGCAATTAGACTATAACAGAACATACTTACTGGGTGCTGCTAAAAGCCATGATAGTTTTAGGGAAATTTCAAATAAGAAATTTTTCAAATAAATGGGATGGAGAGAAATTAATATTATTAGTGGATAATATGAAAAGTTTCTGCTGCTTTCCAGAAAGACTTTTTCACTTAAAATATTTTCTGAGTTACATTTTGGAACCCTTTTACTAAAGGATAATTAAGCAAGATTACCGATATATATGCTTTCTTATATATAAAAATATTTAAAACGCTTAACAATGGATGAGTTTTGTGTGTTTCTTGTGATTTTTCCTGGATGTTAAGGTCTTGGGGTGATGTATTGTTGGTTTATCATTTTGCGCTGTTTAAATTTGGTATGTTTGTTCATTTGTTGGACCATTTGTTTTCTAAAGAGAGAAAATATGGATTTGCCTATGTCAGAGGAGCGGAGGAATTCTTAAATTCAACTATGCACATGCGGTTAAGAGTTTAACTTTCAATCTTTAAGTGAAAATGGTGGATATTGACCCAAAAAATTGATTATAAAACCACTAAATACTTAAGTCCCAGATAAAACAGTGTCACCTAAAAGGTAAAAAACGGATGTAATTGGAATATACCTTAAGTTATTTTAATGTGCATGCCACACCTCCTCTGTTATAGCCAGAGGACAACACTAAAGAGGTTCACTCCTCATACTACATGGGGTCCAGGGAATGAACATTGTGGTCAAATGGTGGCAAGAACCTCTACCCACTGTGTCTTGTCAACAAACATTCAGGTTTTGTTGGAAATCTCATTCAAGTTCCAACTGGAAAGAAATTTAAAATATTCCAAATTTGTTCTAGTTACTGACTCAGGTTAACAAAGGAGCATATCTGAAAAATGAGAATTTTGTGTCAGCTATCCACTTCAGTGGTTCATCAAACTTAAAATACAATACTATCAGAAACCTGAAACACTTAGAGAGACAAAAGCATAACTAACCTTATTAAGCTATTCCACCAAGCTCTCCTTCTTGAATGTGGACTTAAATCGTGGCCCCTATGCTGTTGAACCCAAAGATATTCTGAAGACTGCTGTCACTGGTTCCCTCTGAGACAGATCTGTGGTGAGTGTGGATGTGTGACAGCCTGTTCATCCTTCTCTCAGAGGCAAGCCTGGACTTGGTGTTCTGTAACTCCACAATACTGCGGTAAATACTGCAGAGGAAAACATTTCATGTCACATACTTTTCTTAAATGACTCCCAAAATTGTATTTTGACAATTGCTGTAAGAAGAAATGTGATTTCTGTTTAAACATTCTTTTACCAGTCAAAATATTTCAGAGAATGACTACTATAATAATTGAAAGTTTAAATTACTATAATTACTTCAGACAATTCAAAGGTGATTTGTTTTTCCCAGGAGGCATATACTTTTATTATATATTGGCATAATATTGAATGATTTTGGTGTTCATAGATGTACAGAAAATTTTAGAAAACTTAACATGATTATTCCATTTATCACTTTTTTTTTGTTTTTTTGAGACAGGGTTTCTCAACATAGCCCTGGATGTCCTGGAACTCACTCTGTAGACCAGGCTGGCCTCAAACTCAGAAATCTACCTGCCTCTGCCTCCCAGAGTGCTGGGATTAAGGGAGTGTGCCACCACCACCTGGCAATTATTCTATTTATAATTTAAGTGTATAACAATGATATATGATACATAATTTAATTTTTTTATTAAAAAGCATTACAATCTGATCATAATTTTCACCTCTGTCAAATTCTCCAAGGTTTTACCCCCTCCCTACAAACCCAACTCCATGCCTTTTCTTTGTATTTCTTTGTGACTGGCAAGAAACAAAAGAGACCAAGAAGCACACACACACACATATTCACAAAATCAGAAATCAAAAAATACAGGCAAAAATCAATAAGACAAAAAATGTCTAAACAGCCTGAGCAGCCTCATATTCCAGCTGGACCTCCACTCTCCTTCTCCCTGTCTGCCCACCTTCTTCTGCTGAGCCTGAAACACACAGGTAAGCTTCCAGTCCCCAACCCATCTTCCCTGCTTTCTGAGTCCTCTGTAGCAAGCCCAGCTGCTCTGAGCAGCCAGATGTCCCAGGGGAACCTCCATTCCCCCCCTATTCTCTCTTTCAACCTTCAATAGGTCTGCAGCTACTTAACCACAGAGACCTTCAGATCTATTACCACACAATCTAAGGATATCGATCAGAGGCCTGCCATAGGAGGACCATTGTTTTTAAGATCCCCCCGCCATACCTACTATAAAAGATACATCAAAGGACCAAAGTCATACAGATGGAAACACGTCCTAAAAAGAACATAATTTAAAAAGTCAGGCCAATATGACACCTTCGGAGCACAGATAAACTTCTAGAGCAAGCCTAGGATATCTTATTACAACTTAAGCACAAGAAAATGGCCTTTCATTCAATCTTATAGAAATGATACAGGACTTTAAAGAGGAAATGAATAAATCCTGCGAAGAAATACAGGACATAAGCCCAACAGGTAGAGGTCTTTAAAGTGGAAACAAATAAATCCTTTAAAAAATACAGAGTAATACAAATAAACAGGTGAAAGAAATAAATAAAACCATGAAAGACCAGGAAGTCGAAATAGGAGCAATAAAGAAAACACAAACTGATGGAATCCTGGAGTTGGAAAACCTGGGGAAGAGAATAGGAACAATGGATGCAAGCATAACTAAAAGAATACAGGAGATGGAAGAAAGAATCTCAGGCATAGAAGCTACAATACAAGAAATAAATCTGTCAAAAAATGGTAAATCTAAAAAGTTCCTGACACAAAATATCCTGGAAATCTGTGATATCATTAAATGACCTAACTTAAGAATAATTGGAATAGAAGAAGAAGAAGAGTCTCACCTTCAAGGCCCTGAAAATATTCTGAACAAAATAACAAAATACTTTCTCAATCTAAAGAAGGAGAAACAACCTATAAAGCAAACCTATAGAACACAAAATAGACTGGACCAGAAATGAACATCCTACCAACACAGAATAATCAAAACAGAAAATTTACTGAAAAAAAAAAAAGAATACTAAATTTCCCAAGGTAAAGAGGTCAGATAATATACAGAAGCATACCTATTATATTCACACAAATGCAAATCAAAACAACCCTAAGATTTCATTTTACACCTGTCAGAATGGCTAAGATTAAAAATTCAGGAGACAGCAGGTGTTGGAGAGGGTGCGGAGAAAGAGGAACACTCCTCCACTGCTGGTGGGGTTGCAAATTGGTACAACCACTCTGGAAAGCAGTCTGGCGGTTCCTCCGAAAACTGGGCACCTCACTTCCAGAAGATCCTGCTATACCACTCCTGGGCATATATACCCAGAGGATTCCCCACCATGTAATATGGATACATGCTCTACTATGTTCATAGCAGCCCTATTTATAATTGCCAGATGCTGGAAAGAACCCAGGTATCCCTCAACAGAAGAGTGGATGCAAAAAAATGTGGTATATCTACACAATGGAGTACTATTCAGCCATTAGAAACAATGAATTCATGAAATTCTTAGGCAAATGGATGGAGCTAGAGAACATCATACTAAGTGAGGTAACCCAGACTCAAAAGGTGAATCATGGTATGCACTCACTAATAAGTGGTTATTAACCTAGAAAACTGGAATACCCAAAACATAATCCACACATCAAATGAGATACAAGAAGAAAGCAGGAGTGGTCCCTGGTTCTGGAAAGACTCAGTGAAACAGTATTTGGCAAAACCAGAACGGGGAACTGGGAAGGGGTGGGAGGGAGGACAGGGGAAGAGAAGGGGGCTTACGGGACTTTCGGGGAGTGGGGGGGGGCTAGAAAAGGGGAAATCATTTGAAATGTAAATAAATGATATCGAATTAAAAAAAAAGAAAAAGAAAATAACTTCAGAAGAAATCAATATCTGTGACCTCAAACTGTACTGCAGAGCAATAAGGATAAAACTGCCTGGTGTTGGTATAGAAACAAAAGTATGGCTACATGGTATCTACTCAAAGACTTGGTACAACCACTCTGGAAAACAATTCGGTGGTTTCTCCCAATACTAGGAATACCTCAAGACCCAAATTTACTACTTCTAGGCATATACCCAAACATGTTCCACCATTCCACAAATACACTTCCATAGCTAT
This sequence comes from Apodemus sylvaticus, assembly GCF_947179515.1. NCBI lineage: Eukaryota > Metazoa > Chordata > Mammalia > Rodentia > Muridae > Apodemus > Apodemus sylvaticus. The sequence goes on along the minus strand of NC_067485.1, from coordinate 80,662,236 downwards.
GTTCATAACAATTTAATTTGTAATATCCAGAAACTAGATACAACGTAGGTGTTCCTTAACTTAAGAATGGACAAAAAATATGTGATATATCTAAAACTGAAATACTATTCTGCCATGAAAACCAAAGACATTTTGAATTTTTCAGGTAGAGATGAATCTTGAGAATATCAAGATTCCCAAAAGGACATGAAAAGTATGTATACGCATATAATTGAATATTTGCAATAAAATAAAGAACACTCATGCTGCATTCCACAAATCCAAGGAGGCTAGGCAGAAAGAGGGCACAAGCAAGGATGATTGAGACTCACTTAGAAGGAAGAATGGAGTAGTGGTGGAAGGTAGATGGAGAGAGGGAATATTGTGGGAGAGAATAATTGAAGGAGAGAGGGGGTTGGTGTGTTGAGGAGTGTGGAGGGGGATAGGGGATGTCAGGATTGCCATAAGAATTACTGGAAAATGCAAATTACTGGGTAGCAGGAAGGTAGGATGGATCTCCAGGAGAGACAAAGAAATGGGGTAGGGGAGGAGCCCTAAATCAATGGGGGCGTCCTTAGCAGTGACTCACAACATTTAGGATATGGAGTCTTATTAGGCAGCCTCCTGTGGCCAGGCAGGATCTTCAGTCTGGCAATAGGGACACAACCAACTCACAAAATTTTTGAGAGAAATCTTGTTCTTTTTCCAAGAAATAGAGGGACTGTGGATGAAGCAGAGTTTGAGAGAACAGCTAACCAATCACTATCCCAACTTGAAATGCATACCATTGACAAGCACTAAACTCTGACATTATTAATGATACTCTGTTATACTTGCAGGCTAGAATCTAGCATGACTGTGCATTATAAGGCTCCAACAGCCAACTGACACACACAGATGCCCACACCTTCAGCCAAATAGTGGAAGGATTTGGGGCCTCTTCAGAAAGAATAAAAGGAATGATAGTAATAAAATAGAATAAAAGGGGATAGTAATACCAACAATTCAACTATGGTGGACCTTTGGGAATCTCAAGAGACTGAACCACCAACCAGATAACTTAAACAAACAGGACCTGGGCGCCTCCCTACACATATGTAGCAGATGTGCAGCTTGGTTATTTTGTATGTCCTGAACAACTGGAGCGGGATCTATCCCAAAAGCTATGTTATATACTTGGGATATATTCATCTAGCTGGGCTGCCTTGTCTGGTCCCAGTAGAAAAGGAAGGTCATAGCCCTGCAGAGCCTTGAAGTGCCAGGGAGGCAGAAAGCCAGTGTGCCCCCATCGACTCATAGGTCAAGGAGGGAAAGGAGGGATTGATTGTGAGAAGGGATGACAGGTGGGGGGCAGCAGTGAGTAGGATATAAACTGAATAAGTAAACATTAAATTTAAAAAGCCTGAACAAATCAATATTAAAAAAACTACAAAAATGTCATTCATTGTGTTTTGTGCTAACCAGCTACTTATCATGTGGACTATCCTAAATTATGGTGATTCAAGAGCTTCAGAGAGGTTGAACAGGTAAGCAAAGAGGCACAATTTTATAACCAAATCTACTGCTGTCTAGAAGGGTTGTACTTAAAAAAATTGTTGATGCCCCTGTATTTAAAGTGTAACAAGTTAAGAAATGTTTAGTTGGTTGATACATTTTTTGTGTCATACTCATAGGCATTTAAATATGCATAAATTTGTAAAACATATATACTCCAGATGTAGAATTAAATGGCAAAGTGAAACATTTCCTTCATGAATTTGGTGAGTCAGGCTACCCCTGAGGCCGGTAAACTATAAGATCTTCGTCGCGTTATTAGTTGTGGAGCCTGCCCTTTTTGCCATTCATGCAGTCCTCCCTCCCATACTGAATGAGCAATTATGTTTAGTAACTTCATAATCTATATTTCTGTTCACACCTGCAGTAGACCTTAAGGTCAACAGCAAGGATAGTTCCTTTTGTAAATTAGAAAAGCATTAATGTACCAGAGTCCCTCCAGGTAACATACAAATTTCCTATTACAGAGACATAACATTCCAATAGCCAGAATAATAGACTCTGTGGTGTGTGCTACATTCTTTGTGTTTCTATTATAACCTTCCTTTAAACACTTCTACTTAAGTGAACATTTGATGAGGAGAGTTCCAAAATTACAGCTGTATGAATTAGCAATTAGAAATTACCAACATGCATATGTACTTAGCTGAATGTCCACACCTCAAGTAAACTTTTATTATGGAAAGGGAAGAAAGTGTCCCAGATACGAACCCACACACCTACAGTCACTTGATATTCAACAAAGGAGCTAAAAACATCCAGTGGAAAAATGACAGCATTTTTAACAAATGGTGCTGTATCAACCGGAGGTCAGCATAAAGAAAAATGCAAATTGACCCATTCTTACCTCCTTGTACAAAGCTCAAGTCCAAGTGGATCAAGGATCTTCACACTGGGCATATACCCAGAGGATTCCCCAGCATGAAATAAGGATACATGCTCCACTATGTTAATAGCAGCCCTATTTATAATAGCCAGAAGCTGGAAAGAACCCAGGTATCCCTCAACAGAAGAATGGATGCAAAAAATGTTGTATATATACACAATGGAGTACTATTCAGCCATTAGAAACAATGAATTCATGAAATTCTTAGGCAAATGGATGGAGCTGAAGAACATCATACTAAGTGAGGTAACCCAGTCTCAAAAGATCAATCATGGTATGCACTCACTAATAAGTGGATATTAACCTAGAAAACGGGAATACCCAAAAGATAATACACACATCAAATGAAGTACAAGAAGAATGGAGGAGTGGCCGCTTGTTCTGGAAAGACTCAGTGAAGCAGTATAGGGAAAAACCAGAACCGGGAAGTGGGAAGGGGTGGGTGGGAGAACAGGGGGAAGGAAGGGGACTTATGGGACTTTCGGGGAGTGGAGGTCCAGAAAAGCAGAAAACATTTGAAATGTAAATAAAAAATATATCGAATAAAAAATAAAATAAATAAATAAATACAAAAAAAAAAAACAAGATACACTGAAGCTTATAGAGGAGAAAGTGGGGAAGAACCTTAAACACATAGGCACAGGGGAAATTTTCCTGAATAGACCACCAATGGCTTATGCTCTAAGAACAAGAATCAACAAATGGGATCTCATAAAACCACAAACCTTATGTAAAGCAAAGGACACTGTCAATAGGACAAAATGGCAACCAACAGATTGGGAAAAGATCTTTACCATTCCTACATCTTGGACAGGGTTAATATCCAATATATACAAAGAACTCAAGAAGTTAGACTCTAGGGAGTCAAATAACTCTACTAAAATGGGTACAGAGCTAAGTAGAGAAATCTCAACTGAGAAAACTCGAATGGCTCTAATGAAATGTTCATCATTCTCTGTCATCAGGGAAATGCAAATCAAAAGAACCCTGAGAGTCCACCTCACTGCAGTCAGAATGGCTAAGATGAAAACTCCTGGGGCCAGCAGATGCTGGAGAGGATGTGGAGAAAGAGGAACACTTCTTCATTGCTAGTGGGATTGCAAGCTGGTAAAACCACTCTGGAAATCAGTTTGGTGGTTCCTCAGAAAATTAGACATAGTACTACATGAGGACCTTGCTATCCAACATATAATAAAGATACATCCTCTTCCAACATATAATAAAGATACATGTTCCACTATGTTCATAGCAGCCTTATTTATAATAGGCAGAAGCTGGAAAGAACCCAGATGTCCTTCAACAGAAGAATGGATACAGACATTGTGGCATGTAGACACAATGAAGTACTATTCAGCAATTAAAAACAAGAAATTCATGAAATACTTAGGGAAATGGATGGAACTAGAAAGTGTCATCCTGAGTGAGATAACCCAATCACAAAAGAAGACACATGGTATGCACTCATTGATAAGAGTATAATAGCCCAAAATCTCAAAATAAACAAGTTACAATTCACAGACCACAGGAAGCTCAAGAAGGAAGACCAAAAGTGGGGGTGCTTTGGTTCCTCTGAGAAAGGGAACAAAATACTCACAGGAGCAATTATGGAGACAAAGTGTGGAGCAGAGAATGAAGGAAAGGCCACTCAGAGACTGTCCTACCTCAGGATTCATCCTATAAACAGTCATCAAATCCCAAAACTGTTATGGATGAAAAGAAGAGCATACTGAAAGGAGAGTGTTATGGTTGTTTCTGGAGAGGCCCTGCCAGAGCCTTACAAATACAGAGGAAGGTGCTAATGGCAATCATTGGACTGAGCACGTGGTCCCCAATGGAGGAGTTGGAGGGCAGACTGGAGGAGCTGAAGGGGTTTGCAGCCCTATAGGAAGACTGATGATGTCAGCCAAAGAGATGCCTCAGGGCTCCCAGGGACTAAGCCATCAACCAAAGGGTACACATGGCTCCAGCCAAAGGAGTGGCAGAGGAATACCTTATTGGGCATCTGTGGGGAAAGCGGTCCTTTGTCCTGTGAAGGCTCAATAGATGCCCCAGTAAGGGGAAATGGATGGGGTGTGGTGGTGGGAGTGGGTTGGGTGTAAGGTCATATTCTTGGAGGCAGAGGGGGGAAGTATGGGTTGGGGGTTTTCGGGGGGGGGAACCAGGAAACGGTTCATTTGAAATGTAAATGAAGAATATATTAAATAAAATAATAATAATAATGGCAGGACGAAAGTTGCATCCAACCTACAACAGCTGTGGAGGAATGCTATCTGTCCTACACAAGTGTTTTAAAGGGAAGTACACGTATGGATATTATTTCGGGAAGGTAATGTTCTTTCAGGCTCTAATAGCCACATGAGTCATTTCACTAGAGTTTAAATTCAGTGCACTGGCTTACTAGGCTTCCAAAGTCTGACTTACTTTTCCAGTTCATATTTCAATCGTTCTCCAAGTTGCAATTCTGCTCTATATTTTTCTTCAAATGTTCTCCGTTGTGCTTTCACAGAAATTGCACGAGATTTTGTTTCCACAATCTCAAGTTCAATTTCCTTATATCTATGATCCAGTGACATGATGTAATCCTGTCTTTCCTGATCTTTCTGTTGCTCAGAGGCAGCTAGTTCCTTAAGAATATTAAAAAGAAATATTTTAAAGGAGGACAACCAAGGAGATTTCAAATGTATTAGGAGGAGTGGTTGGTGTTATCAAAATCTTGTATTCATGATGAAATTACCAAGATGAAATTAAATAAATAACTTCAACTCACAGAAAGATTCTGTTTAAATTACAAATATCAATGTATATATTCCAAATAAAGGAAACACTTATTTAAAACCTAATCATCCAACAAATTATTGTGTAATTTTCTCTGCATTTGGCTCCACAAGGCAGAGAATGTGTTAAATGAAAGAGAAAGGAGTTGGAGTTCAAATTCTTTATCAACAACTTCCAGTGGATTTAAGCAGAATTGTTTTAATAATTTCTTTCTGTGGTGCTGTAGTCAGAACCCAGGGACTTGTGGATGACAAAGAGATATACAACCATAGGACTACAGTCTCATCCCTGAGGTATTCATATAACAATTCAAAAATTAATAATATAATTTCAGAGTAAGCCATGGAACTTATAAACAACCGAAGTACATTATCATATCCACATCACAATGATTTTCTTTCCCACCATGTTTCAATCTATCTCATAAATCACAACATTTCCTATTGAAAACTGGAATTCTGAAAGATGAATTCTTTTAGCATTAATGTCAAAACTAACAGGATTGTCAATAGAAGGGTATGGCTTCTTTTTCCAGAAATCAACAAAAGAAACTGCTGTGAAACACAGAAGAAACACACACAATCATACAAAAAATATAATTGAATATGAATTTTGAGGTGGAGTGAATTACAGCACAGGACAAATGACTATAGTTACCCGTAAGACTTGGTTCTCTTGGTTTATTTTTTCCATGACTTGACTCCTAGCTTGCTCTTCAATGGCTTTCTTATGATTTTCTACCTCACTTCGCTCTACCATGTTCTTGTCCATATCGGCTTTGAGGCTGAGTATTTTCTCTTCAAGCTGCTTTATTCTACCCTCTTCCGCTTCACGGTTCTCCCGGGCTGCTTTCCTTTCTGCTATTTTCTGCTCCAAAAGATTATTTTCATCTTCCTTGCATTGGCAGCGGATTAATTCTTGTTGTAGTTTTGTTTCCATACTTTCAAGCTGAGTGAAAACAATTAATATTGTCTAGTAATGCAGTAGGCAGAAAAAAGGTTAACATAACACTAATAGCAATTTCAGCATGATTCCAATTGAATTCAACATGAATTTTGGCATGGATTCACCATGAATTTCAACAATTTCAGCATGAACCCAGGCTTTACACCTGGTTTTCCACTTCACACATTAATGAATTATTGATAAACTTAAATTTAAAAAATCCAACCAAATCAAACAAACAACACAAACTCATATATACAACAAATATAACACACACACACACACACACACATATGGAGAGATAGGGAGAGAGAGAGGGAGAGAGAGAGAGAGAGAGAGAGAGAGAGAGAGAGAGAGAGAGAGAGAGAGAGAGAGAGAGAAGCCATAAGCTGTTTTCAGATCAGGAAAACTCTCTAAACATTATTAGGTACATAAGTGAGGTTCTCATATGTCTTTTAACTAATTTAATATTGGAACGACTGTCAAATCATCATGTCAGTAACTACAGACATTTCTTCTTCACAGATAATAAAAGGAATTTAACTAGAAGTCTCATGTGAAATGAACAAAAAAAATAGAAAATGAGAAAAATAAAGCTAAAGTATATGCCCCTTTCAAGAAATGAAGAAAAAAAATATATATCCCTTCCAAGAAATGAAGAAAATACAAGCTTTTATTTTAATTTTAAAAATTGGATGCATTTTCTCTTTTTCAAAGTTTCTAATGTTTACTTCTCCTTGCTTCCTTCTATGGAGAACTCCATCTCATTTCCTTCTAGACTGAATTTTTTTCAAACATACAAACTACTTTTGAAAGTTAATGATTCCAACTATTATTTAAACAATTACTTATCTTTGATAAAGTACTTCAAATCTCTGAAGTTTAAAGGTATACACAATAACATCTTCATATGAGTTTAAATTTTTTTCTTGAATTATGATCAATAAAATCCAGCCTGAACCACACTGTGTTCAATAGAGGAAACTAACATGAAATTGTTTTTCCTGAACATATAGAGTCTGGGACGTGGTTCCTGTGACTCAAATTTAGGCAGGGGCATACATGCCAAATGCATTTAGAACAGCATAGAAATTTCAAGACACAAATATGACACATTTTCAATCTAAAAGGAAAGTTCTTTTGAATATGAGCTCAAGTTTTCAAAAATTGGCAAACTCTTTATATTTACATTGTACTAAATTAGATGCAATTTTTATTTGAAAAATTAATTTAAATTCACCTTCTCTCTTAGTTTCAGTACCGTATCCTCTTCGCAGTGACTTGTACTTGAAGCATTATAACCTGAAAACTCTCCATTTTGATGTCCATCTGAGTCCTCCTCCATCATTGTGCACAGGTCCATATACCTAGACAAATATGCAAAACAATTAAGTAAACTATTATCACCATTGTATGTTTGTATATTTGTGTTGTTTTTTATGAAATCTGGCTTTAAACATTGGATCTTCCAGACTGTATTTTACAAGTATTTGCATTACAGATATAAGAATAAGCCTGGTTAGTAACTGAAGATTTTAAATTATAATCATTTAATACATTATGAATAGTAATATGGTTTATAATACTAAAGCAAAATTAATAATAATCAAAAGTGTGATTCTGTGACTATTTTAAAAGTATGAGATTGAAATAATTTTATTTTTTGAATTTTAAAATAAATACCAGGACAGAGAAGTAGGAGGGGGTGATAGGAGAATGGGCAGAGGGAAGAAGGCTTAGGGAAATTATGGAGAGGGGGGAACCAGGAAAGGAAAATCATTTTGAATGTAAACAAAGAAAATTGAAAATAAAAAGTTCAAAAAAATAAAATAAAATGGTTGAAATAAAAATGGTAAATAAAGTATTAATATTGAAATCAGGAACTGAATTGTTATAAATATCATATGTCAACATATATTTTCATATATCAAAATAAATGATTTACTTATAATTTTGTTTTTAATTTCCAGGATTGTTTGTATGTGTGTGTGTGTGTGTGTGTGTGTGTGTGTGTGTGTGTGTGTGAATGTGTGTGTGTGTGTTTGTGTGCATGTGTGGACTTTGTCTCACTGTGTATACGTACACAGGAATGCAAGTATCCTCATAGGTACAAGTACTGATACTTCAGAAGTTGTTGTTACAGGGAGTTAGATGCTACTTGAAGGTAGATGCTGGTAACTGAAATTAGATACTATTATTCTGTTGGTTAACTTTGTTTTGTTTTGTTTTGTTGGTGTTGTTTATTATTATCAACTTGACAGACACAAGTTTAATTTGAAAAGAAAGAAACTTTACTGACAAAATTATTGATTATACCATTCTAGAGACATGTCTGTGGGAACATTTTCTTAATTACCTCTGGATGGGGAAGAGGCTTAAATCATGTATACACACAAATGAATACATATGTTCAAGACACACAAACACATGCAAATAAACAACGATTCATTCCACATAGTAGTACCAAGTATGTGTGGTGTGTGTAAGTACCTTGGTTGAATTCCAATCAAAATTAAAATTTAGAATGAAGACAAATAAAGCCTTTGAAGGATAATTGGGAAAAGAAAAGAGGACAATCAGTGCATTAAGATATAGGGGATCAAATATAGAAATATGGGGAAAGACTTGAAAAGATTCTATGGCCCTTTGTAGGAGAAGTGTTTGAACACTTGGGCTCCAGTTACTGATGATGCTTGGGCAGGTTATGGAAACGTCAGGAGGCAGAGGCTTGCTGCTTTCCCAACTACTGTGGAATCTGTCCCTCTGTAAACACAGCCCGTTTATTCCTTAAGTTTTCTTTGGTCATTGAATTTATCATAGCACCAGATGTGTAACTAATGCAACCTTTTAAGAAGAAATCTAGAGAACCTCCTAATGTGGTTTTCACAAAATGCAGAAGATGCAATATCATATGCAGAATGTTAAATCACAGGAAAACACTAGTCACACTTTAGAGAAATCAAAATTAAAATAAAAAATAAAAACAAAAGAGGCCAGCCATGTTGGGAGACTCAAAAGTTACGAGAAATTTTGTATTATTTTATTTCAGGTGATAGAATAATGACATCTTTCATGCATTACAAGTCTGAAAGTTTTCATGTTATCTATCATTCTGTGTACTCATTAAAATAGAAACAGAAAGGGCTGGAGCATGGCAGCAAGGGAGGGGATGAAGCAAGGGAAAGAGGAGAGAGAGGGGGAGGGGAAGGAATTGAGGGAGAGAGAGAGAGAGAGAGAGAGAGAGAGAGAGAGAGAGAGAGAGAGAGAGAGAGAGAGAGGCATTCTAAGCCTGAAGATTCTGTATTCAGGATGTCAAAAAGTACTTAGAATGCACCTGTGCTATGCATGCACAGGCATTTGACAATGTTCCAAAAAGTAATAGAGTATTATAGTTATTCAGCAATATATTAGTTATCAATTGAGGCTCCCTTCTCTTAGATGAATATAACTTGGTTCACAAAACTAGGCAGCACAGAGGCCAGAGAGGAAGGCTGCTTAATGGATTGCCGCTCATATTTTGCCTGACCTGATTTCTCCTATACCCCAGAATCATCTGCCAGGGATGGAACCTATACACAATGATCTTGTTACCCCACATTCCATGGTCATTAAGAAAATATCTGCACATGTTTCTTATAAGCAATTCTTCATAGAGGCATTTTCTCAATTGTGGTTCTTGCTTCTCAGATATGTCTGGATTGTGTCAAGTTGACAAAATCAACCAGCACAATTAATGATTACATATAATTTATAGATGCCTTAAAATAAAAAGACATGTCAGTGGCCTTAAATGAAAATTAAATATTTTTGGATTCTGAGCTCTGTTTGATACTATAGAACAATTCCTATATAAAATATAAGACATCAATCTGTATGTTAGTTTATGTACACATACATGTAAATTTCTTAAAGGAAACTCAGGTTTGAAAATGTTTATATTTCATGTGTATATGGATTATGATCATGGAATATTAGTATATCTTTTTATGGGTCCACATGAATAACATATCATGGTTAAATATTTAAAAGTAGAAGAAAACCCAATTTTATCCATGTAAATTTTGATCTTTTATAACAAGCACACAAACAAGATATGGGTATTAATATCTGAAATGTAGGAGGAAAAAAATAAAAGCATATTTCAAAGTAGAAATTGAAAATATATTAGGAAGATTACAGTTGACATCAGAGAATGCTTTCACTGTCACTTATTATGGTCAAAATCATCACAGAAGTTAGCAATTAATACTGTTCTTCCAAAATTTGAAATTGTGTTGTAGGTTTCTTATATGAGTTTAAAAATAGAACTATTTGTTTTATTATAAACTTGTAGACAAGATAGGAATTTATATTTAGGTTTTGGTAAAATCACTCTTTAGTTGTGGGTGAATGCTTTGATAAATAAATGTCATACCTGTCTATTTCTTCTTCTAGTTCCCTATTTCTCCTTCTCATTTCATGCAAACTCTGTGTCAGTGACAGGTACAACTTAAACTGTTCTTCTTGAGCCTTTTCAGACGTTGAAAAAAAATATATGAATACAATTTTAACTGTAGAGATCCACTTTTCTTTCTTAGAAATATTATTTACCAAGCATAATATTCTTAGATAATTCAGAACATATTTTCTGAAATTGATACATGTGAGCATAGATTTCAAAATAATAATTTTTAAAATTGTCTTATGGATTTGGGTGTTTGGCAAGATTGTATTTTTTGTAGGCTTAGGCCTACCTATTGCCAGATCTGAGGAGGAAATGTTACCAGTTTCCAAAAGAGCTAGAGTTCCAAAAACTAGGCATTGACACATGGATGCTGGGACCTTAACCCAGGTTTCTGCAACAGCAGCAAGTGCTCTTACACACTTAGTCATCTCATTGGCCCCCAGATAACACTTTATAGAAGACCTCAGCTATGTGACATTTTCATTGTGACATTTTTCTGATATATAAATTTATAAATATTATTTGTTAAACATGGGAAGGTTTTTTTTTCCTAGCTCACTAATGTAGCCCTCTTTCTGGGACTCTTCTTCTGACTCTTCCTCAGTAACGGTCTCCTTGTTTCTCTACTGTCTATTATACACCTTCAGTCTATGATTCTGACAGCACCTCCAAGGTTGAAGTCCCCACTCTTCCCACTCTAACCCTCTCTCCCTCAGGACTCACCATTTTTCTGCTATTAGAAATGTCATCTTCCATGCTTGCCACAGTAACATTACATCATACTATCATAAATAGAGACCACACATGTACTCTGAAATCTATCCTGTGGTTCCAGAATTCTATATTTCTTCCCTAGGTAAATATTCCATTCCTAACTTTAACCTGTAGAAGTCAGTCCCTGGGAGGATCTTATGAGTCTCTAATAGAACTCTTCCATGACCCAAGATATGGCCAGTACCAGTCTGAACTCTGTCTTCCTTACCCTAACTCTCATACTTCCTCAGTACACCCTTCAATAGTAACAACTACTATAATTAATGGTCATAATTACTCCTCTTTCCTTTGGTATTCCAACCCTACCAAGTCTCCAAGACCATTACCATGCACATTGAAGAACTCAATGCCACCAACAATTATCAAAAGGAGATATTTCAAACTTCCAACACTCACCTTCCCAGGACTTATGACACTCACTTAAGAGGAGTCACAGGCAGAACTCTTCTCCTCGGTTTGCTGTGTTCTTACCTTTCCATCTGTCGTTTTCACCTCATCATCTGTGGACATACATGAATAGCCTCCCTCCCTCAGCAGAAAGAATATTCATATTCCCATCCCTATGCTACTTGGGGCTAAGAATCCTATGACCCTCTTGAATGGCAAACTTGCTCTGCTGGTCTGGTCAAGCCCTTGTTTCCCCTCAGTAACTCACTCTATTCCTGACATTGGAGGACCTTTGGGGAGGATGTTCTTTACTCACAGTGTGATGGTTGGGATATGCATGGTTCTTGGGAAGAGACACTCTTAAGAGATAAGGCCTGCTGAGAGTAGGTGTGGTGTTGTTGCAGGAAGTACCCCACTGTGGCAGTGGGCTTTGAAGCTCCACCCATTTCTGAAGAGTGCTTTCTCCTACCTTCCTGAGAATGCCAATCTATTGACAGAGGTTGGATCATGATGGAGAACTCTTAGTTCATTCTCCAGCACTATGCCTGCCTAAAAACTAAAATGCTTCCTGTCTTGGTATTGTACTGGACCTCTGAACCTATAAGCTAGTCACAAATCAATTTTGTCCTTTATATCATGGAATCTGTTCCCAGCAATAGAAAGCCTAAGACATACACACACAAAAAAAAAATGGCTTTGCCAACTCTCTTCTTGGTACATTATTCATTTCATCAAGACATGTTCTCATCTAACTCACCCCTAATAGCACCTGCTGGTGAAGGAAGAAGCCATGCCTTTCTCTGGCAGAATATGCATCACTCAGGTATCCTGTCCACAACTGGCACTGAGTGACTGAAAATATGAGTTCAAGCCAATCCACACTACTAGCCTGGACTTCCCACCTCAAGTCTCTTTAGGCTTGCCTCCTTTCTCTTTCATTTCTCATAGAAAATAAAAACACCAAGGGTGTGAGAGGGTACCCGGTCCTAACGGGGAGGTCTTTAGTCAAAATGACCAACAGCGTGGAAATGGAACCTGAAGAGACCACCTCCAGTAGATAGACATGTCCCGAGTTGAAGGATTTGGCAATCTACCCATCTCAAAATATGGTCCCAGGATTGTTCCTGTCTAATGGAAATGCAGGGACAACACTGGAGCAGAGACTGAAGTAAAGGCCATGCAGAGACCACCTCAACTTGGGATTTATACCATATACAGATGTCAAATCCCTAACTCTGTTGCTGAAACCAAGATGTGGAAGAAGCCTGGCATGGGTGTACTCTGAGAAGCTCTACCAACACCTGACTGAGACAGATACAAATACTTACACCAAACCATTGGCCTGGGCATGGGGAACCCTATGGAAAGAGTGAGGGAAAGGACTGAAGGAGGTAAAGGGTATTGCAACCCCATAGGATAAATAACAGTATCCAATAACTGGATACCTCAGAGCTCCCAACAACTAAGCAACCAACCAAAGAGCATACAAGGGTTGGTCCATGGTCCCTGCTACAGGATTGCCTTGTCTGGCCTCAGTGGGAGGGGATGTGCTTGTTCTTGTGAATGCTTGATGCCCTAGAGAATCAAGATGCTAAAGGGATGATGTAGGAATGGATGAGTTGGTGTGGGAGCACAATTAGAGGTTAAAACGGTAGGGGAAAAAGGTGGGGTGTTTGTGGAGGGGCTCCCAGGAAGAGGAATAACATTTGAAATGCAAATAAATAAAATAATATAAAAATAAAATAACAAATACTAAAGATCTTTCAAAATGTCATATGGAGACCTGATACTATAGAAGCTTTCTAAAGACTATTCATATACACATGTATAAAATGAGTGAAAAAAGCGTTTCTACAATGGGGTGATGCTGGCCCTATTCAATACCGCAGTGGTAATAAATGCTATCCCAGGAATGGTTTTCTTCTTCTACAGTTTTTGACAAGCGAGGTCATACGATATTCAGGTACTTCCTAATGCTCTTGGTTACCCTCTAAAACCTGATGGAAAGAAATTATTCCTGGAGACCTCACTCCTTGAGCTATAACATGTGGGAATCTACAATATAACCTGGAAACATTATTCCCCTTAGCTAGCTTTCATAGTGCTAGAAGCTGCTAGAGGAGAAAAGAAATCAACACATATGTAGATATGAACCCTGCTGCCTGCAACTATGACTACCATTGCCAGCCATCACTGGTGGTAAAAAAGACTCTTAATCTACTGTTTTCTAATTGGATGTAAGGCCCCTTTTATATGTTAAACCCATACCATGAACTGTTGTCTGAGCCAAGAACCTGTGACTAAATATATCCTATCCTTAGTGGAGAACCTACTACTGCACTACCTCATGGGCAGACAATTAACCTGACTCCTATAATTACTAACAAATAGTAACAATGTGAAGCTATCAAATATTTGAACAGGGAGAATATCTGACTCTCCTAAAATGTGGTTATATGCTGTTTCTGAACACAGGAAAATTTCTTTCAAGTATTAGAGAATTAAAACAAAATGGACTTCATAAGTCTATACTTACCGGGGTTCTTGAAAGCTCTTCATTCTCCTCTGCTTGGAGGCTTGCTGCATCATTTAATTCTAAACTTTCAAGGGTGGCCCTAAAAATATGTTTTAAAATGATTGTGCATAACTGGCCACATTGGAAAATACCAAATTAGTTTCTGAAGAAACATTCAAATGATTACACAAATTCTGAAAAATTTGAAAGATAGTGATTTGGAAACTATCACTCTCTCTGTGCCCCTTTGTCTCTATAAACTTTAGATGTAATTTGAAGAAATATGCATTTTCTTTTTTTGTCTTAGTGCATATCAAACTTTCACACATACAAAGCATACACACATTGAGTGAGTACCACCCACCAACAAACTATGAATTTTAAGTAACTAAGACCAGAATGTTTCCTGATTTCAAAAGTGTGTAATTACTATGAATGATGCAATTTCTCTTTCTTCATTCTTTCCTTGAAAACACTAGAGCTATTCAGCACAGTGCTTACATTATAGACCTCTGTGAGTGACCCTCATGTCCCAAGATCATGACGCAGTTTGCGTGTTCATAAAGTACCTCATGCAACTAAAAGAAGCACTAGGTAGACTGTGCCCTGTGTTCCTGTTGCAAAAACAAAACACTGCCCTCAGGTCTTTCCTGACATGATAGACTAGAGATTCTCTGAAATGCTGAGCCGATATATTTTTCTCTATCAAGCTGACTTCTGAGCGATCACCTCCATAGTGAGGGAAGTGATTAAAAAGGAAATGGAGTCATTTAATCACTTCTGTAATGATACTGCCAATGTGTTTCTTAGACTTTGGAGACTTGAATAGTGGGCATTTGGAAAACGTGGGAACTGTGGTTTACATTTGGCTCAAAATAAGGCTGGACTAATGAATCACTCTTGCATGAGTTCATGAGACCAGAAAACTCACTTACATGAATGCAGATCATGAGCTTGCAGGTGGAATAAAGAACTCTTCTACAGAGTTGGCCCAAGGCCATACACATTAGATTCTGTCCTATAATCTGTATCCATCCCTGAAAATCTCAGTGATATGGAATTTAAAAGTAGTCAGTAAGTTTATTTAGTGGAGGAAATATTCCAGAAGTCATTATACTTTGTGCTATCACATTGTTAATGCTCATGGTTTTAACTTTGCTTAGGGCAACCAAGTGAGTTGAAAAGTATACAGGTTATTTAGAAATGTGACATCATCCTGGTGGAAATAGACAAACTTTTGACAAGATGGCTAGCAAAGTAAAAGGCTCATCAACCCTGAAAACAGCTTAGAGTACTTTGCATTAACAGGGCTGCCTTTGAGACAGGCCCAAACTTCAAAAGTACATGCATAAAATGAAAACAAAGAGGGAATGCATTCTTTAGGATAGCAGTGACTCTCAACCTTGAATACAGCCTCAGTTATACTCTCCTACTAAAAGCCAGATGGGGATTTGAGTCTGGAAGTTTGGCTGCCCTGTGTCCACAGGCCTGGGTGTTACTTAAGCTGCAAAATCACTAAGTAGTAACCATTCTGGTGATAGTCTTGCAGTGTATGTCAAAATGCAAGCATAACTTGGCAATGGTGCGATAAAGCAGTATTGCATAGAAACGCCAGTTAGACAAGACGATGTGAATCTGTTAAAGTCCATATACAGAATGTCTGAGTGGTTTATGTGTAAAGGAGTGAAGGTAACACCTAAATTGTCAAGATGCAAAGAAGTAATAGGATGTTGCAGATGTCAGAAATAGAAGATTTTAAGTGATGGAAGTACCAGTAAATGAATGGAACTGGCCCAAAATCAGACCACATGTACTATATGGCACTGCAGAGGCAGGGCTTCCCAATCCTGGTGGAGTGTATGTGGCACCACCATGTACCACAGACTGTGGGTATGTTTTTTATGTTTGTCCTGCTGGGTTTCAGGCTGTACTTGGTATAATATTCATTAATATTTTCCTATTATTATCTTTTGGTATATATTAGGTAATTGACATAAAAACCTATGTAATTTTCATAATTTATGAAAGGAATTGGACTTTAGTGTCAGAGAAAAATGGCATTATGAGTAATGTAGAAACTATTAAGATTATCTATTTGGCCTTTGAACTTGGACTAAGCAAATTTTGCATTGTCAGATAGCCACAAGCTTCTGGGGGGGGTCAAAAGAAGAGTGCTATAGTTTAAATTTCATATAGTCACCATGTTTTAGTGTTTTAAAGCTTTACCATTCCATTGACTTGCCCAACATGATGAAGTGAATGTCTCATGCACTGTGAACCCCAATGACCTTTTGTAAAGAACCAGGAAAAATAACTTTTGTTTCATTATGAATCAAAATGTCTACCCTGCATATTGTGCTGATGTTGAATTAGAACACAGCCAGCACTTCATTTGCATGTTGCTGTGGCTATGTAAACTACACCTCTAATGTCACATCAACTGTAGTAGGAATGCCATTGTCCATAATGCTTCATGTCACTTCATCCAGGTAATTCAGTGATATTTAAAGACACATAGTCAAGGACTACTGCACAGTCCCTGAATAAATTTGCCAAGTTTGATAAGCAGGAAATTCCATTTTGTTGTGACTTTTGTTTATATATGCATTTTTACTATGGTTTAAACACACATTAAGTACTGGGGCTCATATAAGGTCATATTTGTGTTGTTGAATTTTTCATTTGAAAATGAACATGAAGTTTCCAACTCAAATGAACAACTTTGAATAAAAGCCTTCAAAGAATACTCATCACAATGTGAGCTACATACAATAACTGTGTTGTGCATTAATATGATTGCAACTGATCATCCTCTAGGTGGTATGACAGTAAGTTTACATAAGTTTCACTGAGTCCTTTACCATACTACTGAAAGTGGCAGAATATGAGGAGCTTGAGGCCCTGAACACATCACACTACATCATGTATGTTCACAAATTACATTGAACAAGCCATTTTGTACATTTGTAATAATGCATAGGTTATGTTCTTAGTACTGCTTGGCTGGAATGATCATGTTACATTACACTCAGTATCTCCCAGCTTAAGCAGAACGTAGCAGATAAGACTATGGGAGGCATCACAAGCACTGATATGAAAATAGCAAAGTGGAATCAATATTCTCTAGTCAATTAACATCAGTTCTCATGCAGTAGTATTTTCACATCTATGGTGGGAAATGGTAGGAAATACCTACAACTGCAGTTCCTCAAACTATGAGGCAGTTTTGTTCACTTTCTTTATCTGCTTGTGTTTTCCTGTATTTGTTTCAGGGATTAATGTGTTTCCTCTTTAAGGACTTCTACTTGTTTACCTGTGTTCTCTTATATTTCTTTAAGGGAGTAATTTATGGCCTTCTCAAGACTTCTATCATTTTCATGAGATGAGAATTTAGATCTGAATATTGCTTTTCAGGTGTGTTGGGGTATCCATGGCTTGATGTGGTGGAAGAACTGGGTTCTGATGTTGCTAAGTAGTATTGGTTTCTGTTACTTATGTTCTTGTGCTTGCCTCTTGCCATCTGGTTATCTCTGGTGTTAACTGGCCTCACTGTCTCTGACCAGAGCCTGTGCCTTCTTGAAACCTGTGATTTGATGCAAGATATTTCCTATCCATTCACATTGAGGCTGTGAGAGGCCAGAGATGACAGGGGAGAGAGGAGGAGGAGGAGCTAAGAAAAGGAGGGTTAGAAAGAGAAGGAGCATGGGAGCTGCACGAGGGAGTGCAGGAGGGGATGCACAGATCCAGATGGTGTCAGATGGGTTTCTCCTGTACTGAGAGGTTAGAAATATTGGGACAGAACTTTATCATTGTAAATTGGCATTATGAAATTGGAACTTTCTTATATATAAATATATTTGGTTAACTATTCAAGTTTGAGGGTCACTCTATACCGGATACATGGAAGGACTGGTGCAAAGGCCTGGTTGTGCAGTACTTTTTATAAATAACTGCTACAGTGATCCTGGGATTCTCTGATCCTGGATGTGTCAGAACTCCTTGGGGTCAAGCTGCATCTGGGTGGGGCCTGAATGGGTGGGAATCCAGAGCACAGGCTCAGCTCTGGGAACAGGTGCAAATTGGAAGGAGCATGGGCCTCTGGCTGGGCAGGTCCTAAATTCTAAACTTCCTAATACTGTGACCCTTTAATATAGTTACTGCTATTGTAGTGACCCCGAGTAGAAAATTACTTTTATTTCTACTTCATGATTGTAATTTTGCTATTTTGTGTATTGTAATGTATATCTTTCAATGTATTATATGTTTTGCAATGTAAATATTTCCTAAGGGTCTTATATGACACCTGTGAAAGGGTCATTTAACCCCTAACTTAGTAACAACACACAGGTTGAGAAGAACCAGTGGGGTAGAGAATGAATAATTACAATATCTTATCTAAAATTACCAAAAAAATTAATAAAAATATTAGGTTTCAAGTTATTCTGTTCACTAAAGTTTATAAATTTTATACAACTAAACTATAATCTTCATAAAATATAATTAGCCACAAGGATGTTTCACAAAGGAATAAAGAATGTTAAAATATGTTCAAGCATTTTGTTCATTATTAGAATCCAACATCATACAGATCATCTCAAATGCATTCTTACAATTTTTTATTTCTATTTTATTTTCTTTCAATTTACTCTATCAATTATATAAATCATACAATTTACTTGATAAATTTAGTAATCAATTACAAAGTATCAAATGTCTCTCAACATACAAATTTGAATTTTTTCTGTGAATTAATGTTGAATAATCTATTTAGAAATCATATATTTGCCTTGTGCATATGAGAATGAAATAAGATCTAAGTTTATCTCTATGGAAGGGTGATACTTTACTACTTTATTTAAAATTCTTGGTTCACTATAAAGCAATATAATATTAAAAGAATTTGTCTTAATTAAGAAAACTATTGTTTCATATTCCATCGGTGAAATTTGAAATTAATATAAATTTTGTTTGGAACAATTATATCAGCCAAGTCCTTTAATATGATTTACATCCTTTAGCTAAAGGAATCAATATTAAAGAATATATTCAAATTTGTATTCAAATAAAAATAATTCAATATTTAGAGAAGCTTTTAAGAAAGTGTATTCTTTGTAGCATAATTGTAAAATATTTTTTAAAACTTTAATTGATGCCTCATGAAAATGAGGTTTCTCTGTAGATATCAAGAGTGTGATTGCATGGGACACATACATATATCTCATATACGCATATGTACATAATTATGGAAATAGTAATAATGATATTTGTAATTTAATTATTTTCACATTCTACAAGGCTAACAATTCTCCCACTTAACAATTGAAGCACCCAACCAGTCACCCCAAAATCAAACAACTGAGGCCAGAAGATCACAAATTTGGGGTTTCCCTAGACTACATAAAGATATCTATCAAAAGTAATAATAATAAAACCCAAATATGAAAAGTTCTTCCCTTTCAGAACACTTACAAAGTTAGTGACAAACTACAAATGTTCTATTTATGTTCTAATGAAAACAGTTAAAATATTTCTCTAAAATTGGGACATCCTACCTCAAACTGCATAGCTCATCTTGCAGTTCAGCATTTTCAATCTCTAGTTGAGACCACTCCTCTCGCAGTGCAATAATTTCATTACTTATACGTTCACAATCTTCTTCAATTAGTTCACAGTTATGTTTTTCAAAGTCTATTGATCTTTTATATGTATAAACTGCACCCCAGATTTTCACTAGGATCTCAGAATTTATATCTGTATTAGAGAAAAAGCACAATTACAGTACAGCAGCATTTTTGATAAATAAAACAGACTAGAGTTTTACCTAAACATGATGCACTGTAGAAATGTATCCTGAGGACCCACACAGTGGAAGACATGGTACATTCTGAAGATATGAAAAGAAGACAGTTAAGGTGTTTAGTTTAAGAACTAGTAGAGAAGACAAAAAAAGACATAAAACCAGATATTACAGACTCAGATGATACTGAAGTCAAACAAAGTTTTAATGTTGAATAAGCATGCAGGAATATGCCCTAGTGGAAGGGATGAGTAGGCATGAAGTAAGAACAAGAAGTAGTTGGTCAGAGTGTGAAGAGGCACATTGCCAGTATTCAACAGCAGACTAGAAGTGGAGATGCTACTGCCCTCTAAATCTAAACAAGGTCAAGTAAAAAGTACTGATTTTGATTCCAACCTCAAACAACACAAATCAGAAAAAAACATGTTTTAGAAACTGAAGATTATATGCTTCAGACATGACATAAATTGTTAGCTAATAAACACTAAAATAGTTTGATGATATTATCCCAATTTTCTATCTCTGTGCTGAGATAGTACAGACTAGGTTAGAATATGATGAGGACAAAGCTATTCTGACTCTCCTAGACTCCTGGAGCTGTGCAGATAAGCTATTTGGTGAAGAAAGCAGCCAGAAATCACAGGCCAGAAGTCTGGAAAATAGACACAAAGAAGAGGGGATGCTCTGGGCATGTTACTAGGCCGTCTGAAACATACTATAGAGCACATAACAACATGGGAATTCCAGGAAATATCCTGGGGCTGAGGGACACAACATCCCACACAATTAGAGGAGACCACCAGTGTTCACACAATGCCAGGAAAAGGGCATGTCTTCCCATAGGCTAGAGTAAACAAGGAATAATTTACAGGACCATAGTTAGCAAAAAGCATTGGCATGCTTTAGGAATGGAGAAAAAACAATATGCTGGGTGCATTTGTTGTGGTTTACCTAATAATTATACAAACTACAAAAGAAGGACCAAACTGATTATAAGAAATATATAATGCATATATAGAATTCAGAAAACTGTATAGAATGGAATGGAGAAGAAAGATAAAATCATTATTACAGACTAAAATGATAAAGAAATGAAACTAAGTTTTGACATCAAATAAGATAAAACAAAATCATAAACATAGTTAAATATATTAAGCACATATTAGTTACATATAAGTGTTGATAAATAATAAATAAAAATAGAATAATAAAATACATATATGAATGTCATGAGGTCATGTGTCATACTTAAATAGTTTTCCTTTATTATTATATGGACACACAGATATGGGTATTAATTTAAATTAAAAAAAACTTACATTACTATAAGGACACAGATATGGGTATTAATTTAAATTTAAAAAACTTAAGCTATAAAATGTTGCATAAGGCAAGAATATAAATAAATGTGAAGATGCATAATATAAACTGATCACATTTCATGGCATTACTGGGTGCCACTATGGTAAGCTCAAGGCTCATACAACTGTGAGGAAAATGCCATATGTGGATAAATCCTACAGGGGCAGCTTTTGCTTTCAATAAATTTCTCTCTATATTAAGTGGCTTCTCATAATTTTTATGAATCTTTACCAAAATATATGGTACAGCAAGCACACAAAATCGGTCTTAACAACTCTTTAGAGTATTGGTACAACCTGCACTCAACCAGTGTGTTGGAAAGTTATGTTTTGTGAGAAAGAAAATATTTGTGTATATTTAAAATGTTGAAGTGTGACTTTCTGGTTTTGTCATATGATACAAACTCACATGGTGTTTTGCTGAAGCAAGACCCAAGGGAGGTCAAGTCATGTTTGGAGAGATTATAAGTAGAAGACAAAGACAGTTTTAAGGAGCTTGCATAGCTAGCTATGCAACTCTGCTTTGGTATTGCCTCTATACTGATCTTCTCTTGCTGAAAGAGACAAGGCAGAAAACTCCTGGCATTCCAGCTGGTCTGACTTATTCCTAGCCCCTGCTGACTTATGCCAACTCAGGGGAGGCCTAGTATCTTCTGCTGAATTGTGCCACCATTGCTGACTCTTGTTTGGTGACACTTTTGTACTGCCCTGTTGGTATCCAGAGACTACTGAACTTGTCTGATGTTATCCTGAGTAAGGAGATTAGAATCACCATCCAAAGACCTACTTTTAAACAGGTACACATACCACTTGTCCTATTTCCAATTTTTCCCCTGCCTTTGGATGGTGGGCTAGAAAGTTTATTGAAGTGATTGATAAGCTGTATTAATGTACATATTAAAAAATCTAAGCTTACACAATGTTGTGACATGATTTGAAATGATGAGGAATGACAAGATTTCTCAGTCATTAAAGTGTTTGCTATGCAAGCTATTCTAAATTGAATTTGAACTCCAGTACCCATAACTTAGCAGGTTTGGGGGTGTGTTTTGTTTTGTTTTGTTTTGTTGTTGTGTTCCTTTTTTAAGCTATGCATGATGGTACATTCTGTCATCTTAATGCATGGGAGGCATAGACAGGAGGATACCTGGAGCTCACTGGACTGCCAACCTAACTGAATTGATTAGCTTTGACATCAGTGAGAGTTGCTCTTTCAAAAGAAATGAGGTTGAGAGCAATTTAGGAAGATGCATTACAGGCACACACACATAGATATACATACATGCATGCATGTGCATACAAACACACATACAAAAATACATTAACACGCACACTCCATAATACTGTAAAACATCTTAGCAGATTAAAAATTAGATCCATCAACCTTAAGGGAGCTAGCTAAGTGTATATGGGTGTTGGCTGCACAAGCATGAGAACCTGAGACCAAACCTCCATACAGAAAACACATATGACTACACATGTGCTTGTAAGCCCAGCCTTTGAGAGCTGCAGACAAGACCATTGGTGCTCATGTGCCAACCTACCTTCAAACTCAGTGAGATACCATCTCAAGGAATTAGGAGGATAATCTTAGAGCAGGATACCTCAACTTCTCCTTCAGTCTGTGCATACAAAGCGATGCTCACACCTAGTTACACACACACACACACTCACACACACACACACACACACACTCACACACTTAATAAAAATAAAATATTTTTTTGAATTTTAGAAGACAATGCTAATACCAAGTAGAAGAGAGGAGCCAATAAAACAAGAGCAGTAGTCTAAGAGTGTCTACTCAAAATATCATATGGCAGAGTCATCATGAAAGGATTCAGCATCCTTTACCAAAGTGACTCCAGAGAGCTGCGTCAATCCTCCAGTCACATGAAGAAGCAGCTATAAAAACAATAAATTCATGAATTTCTTAGGCAAATGGATGGAACTAGAAAATATCCTGAGTGAGGTAATCCAATTACAAAAGAAAACACATTGCATGCACTAAGTGATAAATGAATATTATCCCAGAAGCGCGGAATACCCAAGATATAATTCAGAGACCATATGCAGCTTAATAAGATGGAAGACCAAAGTGTGGATCCTTTGGTCCTCCTTAGAATAGGTACAAAATATCCATGAGGGGAAATACAAAGACAAAGAGTGGAGCGGAGACGGAAGGAAAGACCATCCAGAGACTGCCCCACCTGGGGATCCACCCATATACAGTTACCAAATCCAGACACTATTGTGGATGCCACCAAGTGTTAGCTGACAGGAGCCTGATGTATCTGTCTCATGAGAGGCCCTGCCAGTGCCTGACAAGTACAGAGGGGGATGCTCTCAGTCAACCATTGAACTGAGCACAGGGTCCCCAATGGAGGAGCTAGAGAAAGGAACCAAGGAGCTGAAGGGTTTTACAGCCCCACAGGAGGAAGAACAATATGAACCAGCCAGCACCCCCAAAGCTCCCAGGGACTTAACCACCAACCAAAGAGTACACAAGGAGGGGACCCATGGCTCCAGCCACATGAGTAGCAAAGGATAGCCTGGTAAGACATCAATGAGAAGAGAGGCCTTTGGACCTGTGAAGGCTCATTGCCCCAGTGTAGGGGAATTCCAGGAGAGGAACTGGGAGTGGTAAGTTAATGCACAGAGGGAGGGGGATGGGATAGGGGGTTTCAGAGGGGAGACCTGGAAAAGGAGTAACATTTGAAATGTAAATATAGAAAATATCTAATAAAAAATTAAGGAAAATACAAATAATAAAAGAAAAAGAAAGAGAGAGAGAGAAAGAAAGGAAGGAAGGAGAGAGAGAGAGAGAGAGAGAGAGAGAGAGAGAGAGAGAGAGAGAGAGAGAGAGAGAGAGAGAAAGAAAATCACGCTCCCTCCCCAAAAAAATCAAACAAACCAAAAAGAAGTAACAAAAAGGCACACCCCACCAATTTAATGTATTGGCTGACTGGCCTGTTCCATTTTGTTGAAACACATGAGTCTAATGTAACAACCCCAAGGCCATGGTGTCAAGCTCGCTCACTGAAGCTCTGAAGGCTTGCTGGCAGCTTCTGCTGAGACTAGTTTTCTGTTCGTTGATATCAAGCATGCCTATGTTTGGGCAATTCACCCTCATCAATAGCACACACAGGGGCTGCATGCAGAACTCCTACCTTTTCTCTGCCTCATGAGCTCTTCAATAAAATGCAAAATAGTGTCACAACTGTACTGCTCACAGTCCTTTGAGTTTCCCTCACATGATATTAGTTCCTTAAGGTCAAGCATATGATTTCCTTGTTCTTTGACCTATAAAATGAATAATAGCAATTTCAGATATTGTCATGTTGGGTACCCCATACACTATAAAGAAGAGACCCGTGTTTTACATAAGTAACAAGCAAAATGCTTCTGAAAGACCAGATTTTGAAAGGAAAGACACCTTTACTATTGGTGACTTTTAAAACTATTTTGGAAAGAAATATTTGAATATAACAAAAGAATCTTAAGTTTTATTTTATTTTATACTATATTTCTAAGTCCATTTATTATGTATTACTTTGATTTTTATACTGTATCTTAATAAATATGATTTGAAATTAATTTTTGCATACCTCTTCTTTTTCATTGGAAGTTTTCTTTGAAGACCTACAAAAAATGAAATACTTTCAGATGAATATTAAACTTGTAAAATAAAACACAAAAAATGTTTATTTTCCCTATCCATAAAACTTACCAGGTATTACAAATAAAATGATTTTCTGCAAAGGAAAGAAGCTGTAGACAAGAAGAGGAACATTGATATACAATTTATACCACTAGTAAAATCATAAAAGATGGAAATTACAACTGGAGACACGGCTCCAATTAACAGCAGATACTGCTTCTGCACAGGAGTTGAGCTCAACAGCCAGAACCCATGCTGTGTGACTCATAACCAACTAACTCCAGATCCAGAGACATACAATGCCTGTGCATTCTTCAGCCACCTGCACTCATGTGTGCATACTCAAATACAAGCACAAACATTTGCATCATTTTAAAATAATGATGACGATATTAATAATTTTTAAAATAATAAATTTTGATCAAGTATTGTAACAGTTAAGATAAGGGGACAATATAATATAGTATGCTTTGTTTCATAGAGGTAAATATACCAACATTTCCAATGTCATTCTCAGCAAAACGGAGTCTCATATTTAGTAAAACCTGCCTTATTAACACCACTGTGCTCTTTATATGTGTCAAATACCTTTAAGAATGGAAAGGCTTAGCTGTTCTTAGGCCTTCCTATGTAATTGCTGTGCATTGTTCTAAGCATTGGACTTGCTGTAAATTTGTTTTAATTCCAATATATGTCAGATAATTTTGAGAAACATAGAAAAGACCATGTGAATATGTGACAGATTTGAATTCATACTCAGAAATTCTAGAATCATAATTTATTTCATACTACACTATGAAAATAACTTTTCATCTTCAAGTAGATTTAAACGAAATAATAGAAGATGACAATAAATTACCATCCCACTTTAGTAAAAATTATACCTAATCATGTGACATTTTCAACTAGTTTTACTTGAGAAAGTATCTCACAGCCCAAATTCCCAGTTTCTCTTACCACAGCATCTTCAGTGCTGAGGAATCTTGTAGAAATCACTTTTATTTTCAAAATCTAAAAAGACATGGACTCACACAACTGTTCAGTTTTTAAGTCCCTAAGTTGCAAGTGTGAGGCTCTCAGTTTGATTTGTCAGAAGTTGTAGGGGACAAAACATAGCCAAATGTGGTGGTCTGGTGTGCACTAGAAATCCAGCACAGGGGAGACAGAAACAGGAGGGTGCCTGGAACCCTTGTCTGTCCACTGGCCGAAGGGAAGACTAAAACTTTTCCAAAATCACCATCTGTAGGCTGCACTAGTATCCAGTTACTGACTCACATAATTTTGATACCTGAACTGAAAATGGTCTGAAACCCATCCCTGTCATTGGTGCAGAACTAAGCTTTGCAGCATAGAATTAGCCATCATCATTTCAAATCAAGCATGCATCTAAAAAGCACTCATGCCTTCATTTGGTCTCAAAAGGGTACAGTGAGCCCCATGAAACAGTTGAAACAAACTGCAAGATAAAGTATAGGAAATTTAAGAATAAATGGATATGTGGGTTCTTTCCAGCATCTGGCAATTATAAATAGGGCTGCTATGAACATAGTATTCCCTCCCCTAATTACATGGTGGGGAATCCTCTGGGTATATGCCCAGGAGTGGTATAGCACGATCTTCTGGAAGTGAGGAGCCCAGTTTTTGGAGGAACCGCCAGACTGATTTCCAGAGTGGTTGTACCAAAACATAATCCACACATCAAATGAGGTACAAGAAGAAAGGAGGAGTGGCCCCTTGTTCTGGAAAGACTCAGTGAAGCAGTATTTGGCAAAACCAGAACGGGGAAGTGGGAAGGGGTGGGAGGGAGGACAGGGGGAGAGAAGGGGGCTTATGGGACTTTTGGGGAGTCAGGGGCTAGAAAAGGGGAAATCATTTGAAATGTAAATAAAAAATATATCGAATAAAAAATGTGAAAAAAAAGAATAAATGGATATGTTATTTTTCTAGGGGAGCTATAGGGTTTATCAAAACATGAAATTTACAAACTGCATTCAGCTTTTCTATATATGACCTACTAATTCCAGTCCACATAAATTAGAAAACACTAAAAACTTCCTATGTGACTACAAT
Source organism: Apodemus sylvaticus (assembly GCF_947179515.1). Lineage (NCBI taxonomy): Eukaryota > Metazoa > Chordata > Mammalia > Rodentia > Muridae > Apodemus > Apodemus sylvaticus. The sequence goes on along the minus strand of NC_067485.1, from coordinate 80,635,088 downwards.
GAAGTAGAAATACTTGGAGGAAAAGCAGAGTCCTGCTTCTTTTTTAGCAGGACTAAATATGTTTCTCTAATAGTTTTCATATTTAAATGCTCAACTTATACAACCTATTAAGGCACACATTATTGAAATAAAGATAGGTTCAATGACCAATAGAGTGTGTGTATGTGTGTGTGTGGGGGGGGCACACATGGGTGTATTTACATGTGTTGAATATGCATGACTGGGTAATTGCAGACATACAAGTGTATGTGTGTATGTATGTGTGTGTGTGTGTGTGTGTATGTGTATGCGTGTGAGCATGTGTGTGAAGACAGACTTGAGTTTCTATGTAGTCTTGTCTGTGGCTGCCCTGTTTACTGTCTTATTTACTAACTGAGGCTGATCAAGTTTTAAGGCAATCCCCATTTGCCAAACTTGTGAATGTTGAGAATTTTAGGGATTCACTAGCAAAGATAATGAAAATATTTGAAGAAACCAGTCACTGAAGGGAAGAAATTTTTTTCAAAATGTACTTTCATTTAATATAGCATTTTTAAAGAAATTAATATAAGAGACATATTTTTAAAAATAAATGTTTAAGATCTCAATTTTTAATGAAATATTAAAACATAAACTTCAAAATCTATACTTACAAAAAGGCTAAGTCAGTGAATGGGCAGTGAAGGAGAAAGGTAGGAAGGGAGACTCAATACTGGGGCAAGTTAGGTAGGAGGACAAGAGGAAGGTGAGGGAGAAGGGAGGATGGAGGAAGAGGAGGAAGAGAGGAGATGACACCATGAATCAGGAGCTCCTGGCCAGGAGAAACCTCAAGAAGCAAGGACTCTCACACCTTGTGAATAAGTTAGTACAGTGCTAGAACTGCCCAATCTAGGAATACAGCTTATAATTACAATATCTATATGATGTGGGGGTTTATACCTATTTAATAGGATTAGAAACTCCAGCAACAGGGCTTCAGGGATGGTACACACTATAGAATCCCATAAAAATATAAAAAATAAAAGAATTAATAACCTCACCTTTCTAATTCATCAAGTTCCTTTATCTTTTCTTTCTGGTCTTCTAAAAGTTTTGCCAGGTTGTCATTTTTCATTCGAGCCAGTGTAAGTGGTGTAAAGCTATCCTATAAAACAATAATAACTTTTAACTCTGAGAACCTATTTATCAACAGACAATCATGTGGAAGACACAGTAGAGCTCACATAGTCTGAGGTGCAGTTACCTACATCCTTGACACTCTCACACACAGTGCTCTCACACAGATCCATTCTTCATAAGCCATCAGAGTACCTTTGATACCTATCTCATTTAATTCATAACTTAAATCTTAGTGAACCATGTGAAAAAGAATGTCTGCCATGGGTTCCTGATACCATGAGTAGAGTCTAAATAGTTTCTTCCAGAGCCTGTGGGAATGCAAATGCTTCTGAAATGTCATGAACTCCAAGTCACTGAGGCAGAGAATATTTGCTACAAAAGCACAGTGTAGAAAGGATGGCATGTCACAGTATTTTTTCCATACTGGACATATTGCCCTAATGTTAATACTATTTCTATAACAAATGAACATGAAATTCATGTTAGACTTGATATTCTGGGAGAATATGAAGGATTATATTATGCCCTGTGCTAGAGTTGCAATTTAAGTAATCTCTCAAGGAAAATACTGAAAACTTTTCTACGATGATTTAAATTTGTGGAATTAGGCTTTTCTCCTTGCAAGTTCTTCATAATAAAGCTGTAATGACAATCAGCATAAAATGTAGTAAATGGACAACACCCCTGAATAACTTCTCCAACACTTGCTTTATTTCACTGAAATAAGTATTTCATTGGAAATGAATATCAAAGTGAAATATGAGGTTTTATAGGTCAGGCACAGTGGTGAATTACCAAAAGTCCATCACTTCAGAGGTCCAGGAATATACAAGTTTTATGTCATCCTCATTACATAAAAAGTTCAAGGCCATCCTTGACTGTACAACATTCTGTCTCATGAACTAAGGGACAAATCAACTCTGTGGTTACCTAATTACAACTGAAAGGCCCATGATATTAGAGATCTATGAAATGAACTGACATGCTGAGATAGATACCATGTGGAGTAAACTGACAGAAAGATTCATAATTTAGACACTTATAATATAGAAACCTTGTATCTTATTGAAGTTTGTTTATCTGATATATTGGAAGTATAAGACAACATGATTCCCAAAAGGCTACAATTAAGAGAGTACCCTGAAGGAAATTGCAAATTTCTTCAGAATTGCTGTGGATGGAGGTAATAATTCTCTTTAGATTGTTCCTCAGAAGAGTAAAGGAGAGAGATCATGCAGTGTTTTGGGGGAAGGAAAGCTTGGGAAGAAGGAGCTCCCATCAAAGCTGGCTCATCTAGATAAGTCTTATAAAATCCATTTATTACATTTAGCGTTTGAGAGATTCTTAGGTCAAAGCTGTATCAGGATCCCAATGTAATATTTTAAAGTATGTAGGAAATAATCTGTAAATCAAAGCTGTGTCTTCTTTACCTCATTTTTTATACTGAAGTCGGCATTGTGTGCCAGCAGTTTGGCTGTCATTGAGGTGCTGTTATGCCAAACAGCATAGTGCAGTGCGGTGCTCCCAGTATTGTCCATAGCATTTGGGTCAGCACCGTGTTCTAATAACATAGCCACACATTGTTCGTGCTTGAACTGTGAAGCCTGGGGCATTGGATCAAGAAACAGATTGGAAAGATGAGAAAAGCAAAAATGTCATAGGTTTCACTAATTATTTGCATATATCTGAGATCATGTTTATTCCAAGAATTCCCATCCAATATGTGTCACACTGAAACTGTTGGCTGCTTTCTACCTTAATTAGTGCTGTTCTGTTGTCACTGTCACGGAGATCAATGTCACAATTCCACTCTATCAGGAGGGCAACTACATTGGGATGGCCGTATGCACAGGCATAGTGCAGAATAGTTCTGTGAAAATGAAAACTTTTTAAGAATTTTTTACAAAACTAGGTCAAAAGCCACAGTTGTTCATGTAATTCTCACTAACTTTGGGCATCCAATTCAAAGAAATGTTTTTGCCTCCAATATTGGAATCATGACATATATATTTCTGTATGGGAGGCAAGGATGCTATCACTGAGTTGAACACCCAATATGTTAAATACTTTTCCATTGTTGCAATGAAACAACATAACCAAAGCAACATGGAGAGGAAAATAGAAATGGCCCTGATAGAATCTTTCATCATTCCTCTGAAGCTTCCCAAGCCAGGCCTCCATCTCCGGAATTACCTTCAACCTTCTTAATTAGGAAGCTCCTAAAGAACAGCTCAGCAAGCATTGAAAACTCAGTGGTATTTCTTGCACAATATTCCAATGTCCTTCCAAAATCCTCCCCACCCCACCCCAAAAAATGGTCACCTATGTCATAGCACTGCCCCTCTAAGCTAGTACCAAGCTGTCATATTTAGGATTTCCATTATGTGATGAAACATCATGATCAAGACAGCTTGGGGATGAATGGGCTTATATCACACACAGTTCCAGAAAACAGTTCATCTGTAAAAGCTGTGAGGTTAGAAACTCAAACAGGGAGAAACCTGTAGGCAGGAGCTGATTATGGTAAGCCATGGAGGAGTGCTGCTTACTAGCCTGTTCTCCATCTCTTCCTGAGACTGAGTTCTTGTGGAAACCAGAACCACCAGCCCAGGGATGGCATCACCCACAATGGGCAGGGTCCTACACCATCAATCACCAATTAAGAAAATGCCCTAGAAGATTGCCTACAACCAGATCTTATGGAGAAATTTTTCAGTTGACCTTCCCTCCTCTCAGATGACTTTTGCTTGTGTCAAGTTGACATAAACTGTGCAGCACAGTTGGCCAAAGTAACCTTTCTAAATTAGAACTCTCAATTTGGATTTGTCTCCTTCTTTGAACTCTGTAGCTACTCACTGCTTTATTCTCTGCATACCCAAGACCCTCATCAATAAAAAGGGAATCAAAATAAGCTCATCTCACAAGTCATAGTAGGATTATTGAAAAACATCATGCAAAGGATTTACAGCTTTTTCTACCATGAAATTGCTCAGCAATCAGATGTTTGGATGTTTTTCTTTGAGGCATAGTCTTGTTACAGAATTCAGGCTGGTCTTGAATTCACAATGTGTCTCAGGAGCTGCTAACTTGCAATCTTCTCACTGTAGACCACTGGTACATGACTACACAAGTGAACACACTCTGGTTGGCTTATGACCCTGTTCTTCTCACACTTTGAGAACTTTACATTAGGATATGAATTATAACTCCTGATGTATTACGCTTTACCTGATAGCAGGTTTTAGATTACATAATTCATAAAGTGTGCAGGAACCATAACCAACTGTGCTTACAGTAAATCATATGTGATATATTCAAAAGAATTCTGGGAGTTCTAGTTATAATATTTAAATATTCAAAATGTGAAAAAATATGACAACAGCAAATTATATCTGAAACTATTTTGTTAATTTCTAAATCTTTGGCAAAAGAAATACCAGGACTAAAATGAGGATAATTTTTTCATTATTTTGATTTGTACAATGTGAAGAAATGAGAACTTTCACTTGGCTAATATTTCAATTAATTGATAATAGTTTTAGACAGGGCATAATTCTTCAAAGTAGTTACTTGTTACAACTTCCTAATTTCAGAAATGCTATTTAAAAATAAATAGGTCAAGTTTCTAGTGGACTTGAGACCCCCCTTCTAAGTAGGACTGAAGTATCTATCCTCTTTGGTCTTCATTCCTCTTGAGCTTCATGTGTTCCATGAGCTGTATCGTGGGTATTCCATGCTCTTTGCCTAATATCACTGATCAGTGAGTACACACACCATGTGTGGTCTTTTATGACTGAGAAACCTCACTCAGGATGCTATTTTCTAGATTTAGCCATTGCCTTCAGATTTCAAGAAGTCATTGTTTTTAATATCTGTCTGGTGTTACATTGTTTGAATGTACTATATCTCTAGACTTTCTACTCAGCACAGGAAAATCTGCACACATTAAGGATGAGAGGCATTTACAGCCCATAGAATGAGTGTGCTTAATAAGAGAAACAAAGTGATTTGGTGAACTACTGAGTAAAAAGAATAAAGTTTAGGAATTCATTTATATTTAAATTTGTGGGCATTTTAATAAATTTAATTAACAATCTTATTATCACTCACAAACATAAATCAAGAAATCAGTAAGACTGCACTTACAGTTGTTTTATTAGCAAGTCATATGAGATATAAATTAATAACTTCACTGTAATCATTCTCTTCCCATAATGTGAGGAAATTACATTAACAAAAGAATACATGAACTTAACTGCAAACCTTTACTTTAGTATTTGGTACTACTCTAGTCTGATTCTTTGGACTGAAATTATTTTCGTGTGTGTGTGAGTTTTTGAGTGTGTATGAGGGTGTTTATTTTTTATTTTCTATATTCTTTGTTTACATTCCAAATGCTTTCCCCTTTCCCATTGTCCCCTACCTATATGTCCCATAAGCTCTTTTCTCTCCACCTATTCCCCAATCACCCCCTCCCATTTCTCTGTCCTGGTCCTCCCCTACAATGCTGGATCAAGCCTTTCCATGAAAGGGCCCTCTCCTTCCTTCTTCTTGGGAATCATTTGGTATGCTAATTGTACCTTGAGTATTCAGAGCTTCTGAGCTAATTAATATCCACTTCTCAGTGATTGTATTCCATGTGTTTTCTTTTGTGACTGGTTTACCTCACTTATGATGATATTTTCCAGTTCCAACCATTTGCCTAAAAATTTCATGAATCCATTGTTTTTAATTGCTGAGTAGTATTCCATTGTATAAATATACCACATTTTCTGTATCCATTCCTCCATTGAGGGCCATCCAGGTTCTTTCCAGCTTCTGGCTATTATAAATAAGGCTGCTATGAACATAGTGGAGCATGTGTCCTTATTGCATGCCGGGGAATCCTCTGGATATATGCCCAGGAGTGGTATAGCAGGGTCGTATGAGGGTGTTTATATGTCGTGTGTGTGTGTGTGTGTGTGTCTTCCAGTGAGTTCTTCCCCTAACCTAATGGAGACCACTGTGTTCTGATGCTTGGCTGAGAGCTTCACCATCTGTATTGGTCAAGCTCTGGCAGAGACTGTCAGGAGGATAGATAAATGAGGCCCCTGTCAACAAATGTTAAATTAGCAAATATCTGGGTTTAGTGTCTGTAGATGGTATGGATCCCTAGGTGGAGACTGTCTTGGTATGGCTTTTCCTCTGGTCTCTCCCCATATCTTTGTCCCTTATACATCGAAGGACCCATGGCTCCAGCTGCACATGTAGCAGAGGATTGCTATCAAAGGAAGGAGAAGCCCTTGGTTCTGTCGAGATTAGATAGCCAAGCGTAGTGGAATGGCAGGACTGTGAGGCAGGAGTGGGTGGGTGGCTGGGGGAGCACCCTCAGAGAAGAAGGGGAGGGAGTTGGATAAGGGAGTTGTGGAGGAAACACTGAGAAGGGGGATAACATTTGAAATGCACATAAATAAAACAACCAATAAAAAATCAATAAAAAGAAGACACTGGGTGGTTTTGTTTCATTCCTTTCTTGACTGTGGATGTGGTATGACCAGATCATGTCTCTGATTTCCCCATTATAATGAACTATAAGCTAGAACTTTAAGCCTTAAACTTAAGTTTCATGATGAGTAATTGATTTTACGGATAAAATCCAAATTGTACCAGAAATATGAGTTTCACAATGGCCAATGAATAATATATACAATATTATATATTGTACTCTCTCCATAAGAGAGAATAAAGTTGGATTGAATATACCATTTCGATTTTCAAACTGCTGGTATTCATATATGGACTTACAAAATTAGGCATTTACCCAGCACAATGAAAGGTAAATATGTGTCAGGGGCTTCATATCAGTTGGTGTATTGTTGGTGGCTCAGAACCTGAGAGATCTTGGGGGTCCAGATCAGATGAGACCAGGTTAGACTGCTGGTCTTCCTATGAAGTATTACTCCTCCTCAGCTTCTTCCAGCTTTATTCTAATTCCACCACAGAGGCCCTCAGCTCCTCCTGTTCATTGGTTGGGTGTAAATATCTGCATCTGACTCAGCTGCTGTGCCTCTCACAAAGCAGCCATGCTGGGCTCCTGTCTCCCAGGTCTCTGGTAAATTAATGGAGTACTTCCCACTCCTACCTCCTCATATTAATTCTTTCCATTCTTTCTGCTAGCCCTCAGGGCTTCTGTCTTCTTCCCCCCAACCCCAACCTACAATACCTGATCATGTTCCCTTTTCCCTTCTCCCCTCTCCCACCCAGGTCTCTCCCTCTCTCTGCCCCATATGAATGCTTTCTTCTGCTTCACAGGTGGGATTGAAGCACCCTCACTTAGGCCCTTATCTTGTTAAGATTCTTGAGTTCTGAGGATTATATCCTGGGGATTCTGTACATTTTTTGGCTAATATCCATTTATTAGTGAATACATACCATACATGTCCTTTTTGGTCAGAGTTAATTCATCCAGTAGGATAATGTCTAGTTCCATGTACGTGCAAGTACCTATAAAACTCAAGAGGTTCTCATTCTTAATAGCTAAGTAAGTAAATTTTGTAAATTTTGTAAATAAACCACAAGTTTCCAACTTCCAGCTATCACAAAAAGGCCATTATGAACGTAGTGGAACACATGCCCAAAAGTGGGGCATCTTTTGGATATGTGCTCAAGAGTGGTATAGCTGGGTCTTCAGGTAGATATATTTACGATTTTCTGAGGATCCTCCAGATTTATTTCCAAAGCTGTTGTACCAGTATGCCATCACATAGCAATGGAGGAGTGCTCCTCTCTGTCTACATCCTCACCAATGTGTGCTGTCACAAGAGTTTTTGATCTTAGCGATTCGGATTGGTATACTATAATATCTTAGGGTCATTTTGATGTGCATTTCCCTGATCACTAAGGAATTTGAACATTTCTGTTAGTTCTTCTTGGCCATTTGAGATATCTTTGTTGTGAATTCTGTTTAGTTCTTTACCTCACATGAATGCTTTCTTCTGCTTCACAGGTAGGATTGAAGCATCCTCACTTAGGTTGTTTGTTTTTGTTTAGGTTGTTTTTTTTTTTTTTTTTTTTGGTGGTTAGCTTCTTGAGTTCTTTATATATTTTGAATATTAGCCCTGTCTGAATGTTACAAATAATCAACAAAACCAAGAGCTGGTTCTTTTAGAAAATCAAAAAGATAGAAAAACACCTAGCCAAGCTATCAAAAGGGCCCAGAGACAGCACCCAAATGAAAAGGGAGACATAAAAACAGAAAGTGAGGAAATTCAAAAAATCAACAGATCATCCTTTGCCATAGCGTTCCATACCCAGGTGACACAGGGAGATAGCTAGACTCCCAAAAGTGTAGACATGACTGGGGACACATGTATGACCACCCATGCTGCTCAGAGGAGCCTGCCTGAAACCCTTACAACACAAGATCCTAGGGGCAGCCTAGGACAGGTGTCTTCTGATTTCTGTCTGTGCCCAGAGCTGATCCTGGGCCACAGAGCTACATCCACAAATCCCAGCAATAGAGAACCAATCTCCTAGGAGTGCCTACCCACCTGAGTTAACAGGTAAGACCACTACTTTTCTTCAAATTCCTGGCCAAAGAGCGGCCTGCTCAAAGCCATCAGGACACAGGAACCAAGGATCAACTATGGACAGAATCATTCTGGTTTCTGTCTCTACCCATGAGTTAAACCTGTACCACAATTCTCCAGACCTAAATTCCCCCAGAGAGAGAACTGGTCTCCCAGGAGTACTGACACAGGCTTGCAGACATACAAACCACAGTCATAGACAGCAAGACCAGCTAACTTGAGAGATAACAATATGGCAAAATGCAAACACAAGAATATGACCAACAGAAACCAAGTCGATATGGCATTATCTGACCCCAGTCCTGGATACTCAGCACACTGCAAAAACAAGATTTGGATTTAAAGTCTCAGCTCATGATGCTGATAGAGGACTTCAAGATTGACATGAATAACTCCCATAAAGACATGCCGGGGAACACGGGTAAATAGGTAGAAGCCCTTAAAGAAGAAACACAAAAATCCCTTAAAGAATTATAGGAAAAAACTAACAAACAAGTGAAGAAGTGAACAAAACCATCCAGGACCTAAAAATGGAAGTAGAAATAATAAGGATACATGCCCACTATGTTCATAGCAGCCTTATTTATAATAGCCAGAAGCTGAAAAGAACCCAGATGTACCTCAACACAGTAATGGATACCGAAAATGTGGTACATTTATAAAATGGAGTACTATTCAGCTATTAAAAACAATGAATTCATGAAATTCTTAGGCAGATAGATAGAAGTAGAAAATATCATCCTGAGTGAGGTAACCCAATTACAAAATAACACACATTGCATGCACTCACTGATAAGCTTAGAAGCTTAAGCCCAGAAGCTTAGAATACCCAATGTGCAATTAACAGACAAAATGAAGCCCAAGAAGATAGAAGACAAAAGTGTGGATACTTTGGTCCTTCTTAAAGGGGAACAAAATACCCATGGTAGGAGATACAGAGAGACAAATTGTGGAGCAGAGACTGAAGGAAAGGCCATTCAGAGACACTATTGTGGATGCCAACAAGCACTTGCTGACAGGAGCCTGATATAGCTGTGTACTGAGAGTCTCTGCCAGCACCTGACAAATACAGGTTGGTGCTCTTAGCCAACCATTGGATTAAACATAAATTCCCCAATGGAGCTTGAGAGGAGATTCCTGCCCCATAGTAGGAACAGCAATATTAACCAACCACTACCCCCACAGACCTTCCAGGGACTAAACTATTAATCAAGGACTACACATTGAGGGACCCATGGCTCTACCTGAATATGTAGCAGAGAATGTCCTTATTGGACATCAAAGGGAGGAGAGGCCCTTAGTCCTTAGAAGGCTAGATGCCCAAGAATAGGGGAATTTCAGGACAGGGAAGCAGGAGTGGGTGTGTTGGTGAGCAGGGGAAGAGGGGATTTGGGTGGGGTGTTTTCAGAGGGGAAACCAGGAAAGGGGCTAACATTGAAATGTAAATAAAGAAAATATCTAATAAAAACACCATAAAAACTGATCATATCATACTGCAAAAGCCTATACACAACAAAACTGGAACATCTAAATGATATGGATGATTTTTCTAAACAGATACTACATACTAAAGTTAAATCAAGAGCATGTAAACTAACTAAACAGGCCCATATCTCCTAAGGAAATAGAAGATGTCATTAAAAAACTGGCAAACAAAAACAGCCTAAGGCCAGATGGCTTCTGGGCAGAATTCTATCAGACCTTCAAAGAAAAGTTAATGCCAACACTCTTCAGACTATTCCACAAAATTAACACAGAAAGAACACTACCTAATTAATTCTGTAGAGCCAAAATTATTCTGATACATAAATGAAACAAGGACGCAAAGAAAGAAAGAGAACATTAGATCAATTTGACTTATGATCATCAATGAAAAAGTACTCAATAAAATACTAGTAAACCGAATCTAAGAACACATCAAAGTCATCATTCAGCATGACCAAGTAGGCTTCATCCCAGGGATGCAAGGTTGGTTCAATATATGAAAATTCAATAACTATATAAGAAAGTCAAAGAAAATATTAATGGTCATTTCAATAGATTCTGAAAATACATTTGACAAAATTTATCACCCCTTCATGTTAAAAATATTGAAGTGATCAGGAATTCAAGGCCCATACCCAAACATAATCAAATCAACATGCAACAAACCAACTGCCAATATCAAATTAAATGGACAGCTTTTCACTTTTAAAGTTATATTTTCCTGCTCACTATTATGACTCCAGCCATGAAACCTCTTTAAGGAAAACTTGCATAAATGGAAAGAAAACCCATATTTGAAAGATACACAGTCTGTATCTTATTTTCAGCAAACTGCAACTAAAATGATTATGTCTATTTATTTGTGTATATAATAAACTGAAGGACATGTGGATGAAAATGAGGCCAACCTACTATAGTGCCTGGGAGAGAAACAGGTACATCAGTCACAGAAAAGAGGAGGTCTGGATACAACAACATTAATGAATTCAAGAACCAGGGGCTTTTTGTGGTGAACAGCTCTAGGTCAGCAGGGCCTTCTGCCCTTCCCCCACCCCACTTCCCAGAGCATTGGAATAACTGCCAAGCACTGAGATTACCATGAAATCTCAGCGACAAAGGTCAGCATACTAGTCAGTAGCCCTGCGAACATTGGCAGTTCCTCCTACTCCTAGACACTGGGCCACTTAGGGAAGCTGACACATTTCTTTCTCCACCTGCCTCCCAGCCTGCCCCTTTCCCCTGATCCCCAGCCCCAGACACCTGTCATTGCTGTCTCGGTCATTGATGTCATTTTTCCTAAGTATGAGTCTTCGCTCTACTGTGGCAACATCACCCCGGGTAGCAGCCTTGTGGATCTTGCTGAAGGCTTTGTAGCTTTTGATCTCTCTGGCAGAAGAGAGGCCAGTACCACTCTGACATGGCCTCCCATGGCCTGTGAAGGACTCCCTCTGGCCGGTGGAGGATCCAGGGGAAGATGGCCTTCGATTCCAGCAACACGAGGAGCTCATGGTGGAGCGCCCCACCCACCCACCCCGAGTCACCCCAGTCACCCCAAGTCACCCCGACCCCTCCCCTCCCTCTTGGCTCTTGGCCACCCTCAGAACCAACACACTGATATAGATCTGCAAGTGAGTCTTGTCACCACTGCCAGCAAGACCAGGACAAAGCACCCACAGGCAAGCTCAGTAGGAAAGAGTCCAGCCAGAACAGGTACTCCTGTCAACTGACTTCTATCCAACTGTTGCCAAGCAACGCATCTAAACACAGGCATGCGCACTCTGACCAATGGGAAAGCCGAGGTCCAACAGCTGTTATAGAGGTTCTCAGCATGCCTGCTTTGCATGCACAGGACCTGATCTGGGAAATTAGCTTTACTAGCTGAACTTATCATGGTCTTCGATCTGATAGGCCAAGACTTCCTTGGAGCCTCCTCAAGCCTGCACTAGTTTAGTCTCCAAGAACACTTTCCTAAAACATGTCCGTCAACCTGCCCTCTGTTTGCCTTCATCTCCAAGGAAAATATCCACTGATCCCCCACTATGATCTATGGGGATTTGGCTGGAGTCACCAGGCAAGGAAGATGATTTTGGTGACATCAGAAGTAGGGACAAGAGCAATATATTTTTTTCTTCCTCTCTACTTCATGGACAGTAGGTCAAAGAAGAAATAAAGAAAGGCATCAAAGCCTTTGTAAATTAAATACAAGTGAAGGCACAACATACCAAATTCTATGAAACACAATGAAATCAGTGCTAAGAGGAAAGGTCATAGCCCTAAGTATGTTCATTAAAAAAAAGTAGATTTCTCATAATAAAAATTTAAATATACACCTATATTTAAAGTTCTAGAAAAAAGAAGCAAACACCCAAGAGTAGACACTGAAAATAATCAAACTCAGGACTGAAATCAATTCATTAGGAACAAAGACAACAGGACAATGAATCAGCCAAGCCAAGAGCTGGTTCTTTTAGAAAATCAACAAGATAGACAAAACCTTATCCAAACTAAATAAACATCAGAGAGACAATATCCACACTAACAAAATCAGAAATGAAAAGGGAAACCTAAGAACAGGTCCCGAGGAAACGTAAAAGTCATTAGGTCTTACTGGAAAAGCATCTTCTCCAACAATTTAGAAAATCTTAAGGATATGGATGATTTTCTAGATAGATACTTACCAGAGTTAAATCAGGGAAACAAATTAAATAGTTCTGTAACCCCTAAAGAAATAGAAGCAGCCATTAAAATCTAGAGGCTCACAGTCTGAGGTTCTCAGATTTCAGCCAATCGAGATTCAAGGGCCAAGATCATCCTCAGGTCCCACAAGAAAAACAGCCAAGATGACTGTGGACAGTATTCTGGTGTCCTAGATGGGCCTGGCACATCCCACAAGTCAGAGATGGACACAGAAACAGTTTCCTGGGAGCGGACATAAGACAAGCCCAGATTGGGCTTGGGGATAAAGGAAGTGGCTTTGTAATTCTGGTGACCTGTGGCCTATCCGCAGGAGTCTTGAAGGTAGAAGGAGAGACCTTACTCTGCACCATTGTCCTCTGACACCCAGATACACACCCCACCCCAACATCATACACAGTTATAGAAAATATTAAAAGTTCAAACAAAAGGCCAGTTGGCGGAGGCCTGACAGCCTGCCTGACACTCTACACTCTCTCTCTCTCTCTCTCTCTCTCTCTCTCTCTCTCTCTCTCTCTCTCTCTCTCTCTCTCTCTCTCACACACACACACACACACACACACACACACACACACACACACAATATCCCTCTGATATCTTCTACATCTGAAACTGACTGATATGCAGGGCAGCAGCTCCATGCTGAACTGTATTTTTTGGAAAATGGAACCCAATAAAGCTATTAAAATATCCATAGTTTATACTTACCAAAAGCTATTAAACCCTGCATATTTTGCATTTATTAAAAGTCATTAGGATCTCCATATTTTATCTTTTTAAAAAAGGAATGGAAACTAATGTTTATTTGTGGCCATTCTTAGGCACAGCATGCTGAAACACGAGTCTTGCAGACTGCATCATTCCAAGAGGAAGCAGGTACAGCATCCTGCCCAAGGTCAGAAGCAGCACACAGCAAGGCTGGTGTGCAGACACCATCTTATAATACACAAAAGGTGTGAATGTAGCGTTCTTTTTCTTGAGGCTTTGATATGGTATTCATCAGTGCATACACAGAAGACACTGAAGCAGCTTTTTACCTATTGCATATCCTGAAAACACCTCTACTGATATGGCTTTATTTCACAGATTGTCAATGAGAACACATAAATAAGAATGCCAATTCCACATTTTTATCACCTACCACTCAGGCAAACATAGGCATCTTGCCAATGACTGGCTACACACATATTCTAGGCAAACAAATTTTAATATTTACACTTCATGAAATCAATAGATATTCCCATCAGGAATGGTCCTATTCTACAAAGGTAAATCACTGAAGTCCTGAGAGATGACTTAAAAGCATTATTTCTTGGCCCAGCAAGATGACTCGGTATTTTAAAGCACTCACTCCTCTTTGGCTCCTTGTACCCATCCCATGTCAGATGTCTCAAAACTGCCTGTTACTGCAGTTCTAGGGGATTTGATGTCCTCTTCTGGCCTCCATAGACACATGTATACACATGGCACAAACTCACAAAGACAGACACATAAATCTTTTTAAAAATTTTTCAGCTCTAATGATTAATTATAAGATAATTTAAAACAAATCTATGCAACAGATGGTACTTGCCCCACAACTGTGATGTAGCAGAGAGCTACAACCCCAGCACACTGTCTTATCTCTGACTGAGGGAGAAGGCGAAACTGTTGCTCTCAGACTGCCAATGCTCAAAGACTAAGGTGCTTCATGAATCCACTGAGTTGTAGTCCATCATGAAGCCAGTTCCTGTTCTGGCAGAGGAGAACCACCCTCCTCCCACGGAACCACATCATAATAGAAGTGCTCATGCTTCGTGCCCACACAGAAAAATAAGACCCAATGCACAGAATTACTTTCTATGCCCACAGGAGGCGTCATCCTGGACTCTCTGCGGGTTCTCTAAGATCAAGGGTCTGGTGCACTGCTTCTAGGCTGAAGAACTTGTAGATGAATGAAGTGTTATGGAAGCACCTGGTTAGATGAAAAGCATCACAAGAAGTACAAAGGAGGACAGTGACTTCAGAGGGAGACCCCAACCAGGCATGGCTCACTTGTGAGCCTCTTCTGTGGATATAGGTTTTACCTAACTGAAATGATTTAAGATGCCATCCCTATAGCCTTTCTGGGCAAAGCCCTTGTTTCTGACTTTCCATAAAATTCATTTTTACAGTGAAAGTATGCATACATATTCATTGCCCTAGGAGGCTGAGGCAGGAGGATCACAGGTCTCAGACCATTGTGGCACACATGGTGAGAACTGCCACTGCAAAATCAGTGAAGGGAGCTGAGGAGATGGTCCAGGGGCTCTAGAGTCCACTGTGCAAGCACAAGGACTGGGGTTTGGCTCCCCAGAACTCATATAAATCCAGGAAGGCATGCTGGCCTCTCGTAATCCCAGCATTTGGAAAGCAAAATGGGGTCCTTAGGGCAAGTTCCACAGCTAGACTAGTTGGAATTTATGAGTTCCAGGTTCAGTGAGGAGATCCTACCTCAATAAATAAAGTAGACAGCAGTCAAGGAAGATGCTTGATGTCAACTTCAGACATGCACCTAGACATGTATTCTGACATATCTGTGAGCATGCATATATATACATATAGAAAAATCATTAAAATTTTTATTTTTGTATATAATGATGTTGGTGACAACAGTTAATAAAAGTGTTTCTTTTTGTGCAATAGTAAAATTTTCTTTAGTATTTAATCTGAAAAAGCCATAGAAATATTTGACAAATTTGTGTGTGTTGGGAAGTTGATGCCAGGGACAGAACCTAGGGAGTTATGAATACTAGCAAGTGCTCTAGTGAGCTATAGCTATACTCAACATTGTCATTTGATTTGTTTTTGTTTTTATCTTTGCTTTTTCAGACAAGGTCTCATTCTATAGCCCAGTTTGGCCTAGGATTCATTATGTAGATCCAATTGCCCCTGTACTCATGGTGGTCCTCCTGCCTCCACATGCAGAGTACTGGGTGAGATTACAAAATTAATCCACTATACCCATCTCAACAGATGTTAAACATGTAATAAACAGACATCTATAGGATGTGTTTACTTCCATCTTATTATATGTATAAATCAACATCTCTATTTGGATGGAGATCTCTATTCTTTTTTTGGAGATGGAGGATAGCCTCAAACTGGTAAACTTTCTGCCTTAGCCTCCTAAGTGCTGGGATAATAGGCATGTCACCACACTTAGGTCCAGCAACAAATTATTTCTTTATGGTTTTATCAAAATTAAAGAAAAGAAGGGAGGGGGAGGAACAGGAGGAAGAGGCAAAGGGAGTATACGGGAATGGGGAGGGAGAAGGCCTTTCTGAAGACTGCTTAGCTGTCTCTGCTCCTTGACCTCCCATCTGCACCTTCCCTCAGCCTACAGGCACAGACACAGTAATGCTGGCCCTGATCCTGATGGCTCCAGCAATCCTTCCATACTTGATGCAGGTTGCTCAGATTCTACAAGGACAGTGAAAACAAAACAAAACAAAACCAGAGCCATGCTAGGGGAGACAGTGGAAGAATCACTTGTACCAATAGCCAAGTGAGTGGCCTTGGGAGACACTTGACATCTACAGGCTATTTACTGACTGGTCGGTAGATAATACTCCTCATGGTTCCCAGCTCTAAAATGTATGCTCAATTCTCTAGAAAAATCACAGCCCCACCTCTACCCTTCAATACAGGCACTCTCAGTATTCCTAGACCCCTACACTGCCAGCCTGCCATTACTCCTAATCATTCTCACAAATACAGACTCACCTAGTTGCACTGCTGTCAAATGGTGTGAGAAAAATTAATTCCATAATTCAAAGGTCATGGTGAATAAGAAGCCAGTATATACAGCAAATGTGAACGTTCAAATACTATCACCGTATTACTAAAAGTGGTTTCTGGTAATAGTGGAAGTCTGAATATCTATGTATAATATAAGAGTGGAAGTCTCAAAGGATGTTTTGGGATTTTTGAGTGTTTTAAAGGTAACAATATGAATTATCACTATATGGTCACATAAAATATGTACTGGCAGACTGTAGTAGGAGAATGCTTAAATTTTGAAGTCACCAAACATTTTTATCCTGACTATCTATCTCTATATCTATTGATCTATCTATCTCTCTATTTATCTATCTATTCATCCATGTATTCATCCATCTATACACTATCATCTGTACACACACACACACACACACACACACACATATACACAGAGTGCATGAGCAAACACAAGCACCATGCCAGCAGTCTATGTGGAGTTCAGACGAGAACCTTTCTCTTTCCTTCCCCCATCTGGGTTCCAAGGATGGAAATTAGATCATCAAGCTTAGCAGCAAAAGTCTTAAGCCAACTCACGGGTGCCTGAATGTATGAAGCAGGAAGTTCTTGAATGACATTAAATGGGGAAACCCAGAGATACTTATCTATCTTTTAATGTACCTTCAAAGATTACAGCTGGAAAGGAGACTTTATTCCTCACAAAAATCCAACTGATCTGGGTATGAAGTACCATTTCCAGGCAAACATATTTACTAAGAAGGGGAAGGTGGTTCATGCTATAACACAGCAATTGGCAAACTGAAGCAGGAGGAAGGCCTTGAGTTTGACTAAAACATGGGATACAGGGTGAGTTCCAGACCATTGAAGTCTACAGTATAAGATGAGAGAGAGAGAGAGAGAGAGAGAGAGAGAGAGAGAGAGAGAGAGAGAGAGAGAGACAGAGAGAGAGAGACAGAGAGAGACAGACAGAGACAGAGAGAGACAGAGAGACAGAGAGAGACAGAGACAGAGACAGAGAGACAGAGAGATAGAGAGATAGAGAGAGACAAAGAGAGACAGAGACAGTCTGCTCTTGGTCTGGGGCATTAATAAAATGATCAAACAGTTTAGTTAGCTTAATCAGCATGGTTTTCAATAACTGTCTCTTATAGATCATTCCAAACTGTCAGAACTAAGGTAATGTTCAGAAAAAATGCTTGAGAGCCCATCATCATGGCAAAGCACTCAACTGAGAACATGCCTACCTAAGATCCAGCTGTTAGGCATTTTCATGATTAGTGATTGAGGGGGGATGGACCAGCCTGTGGTGAGTGGACCATCCCTGGGTTGGAGGTTCTGGGTTCTATAGGAAAGCAGGCTGAGCAAGTCATGAGGGGCAAGTCAGAAAGAAGCACTCCTCCATGTCATCCTCTGTGTCAACTCCTGCCTCCAGTTCCTGCCCTGTTTGAGTTCCTGTCCTGACTTCCTTGAGTGATGGGCTATAACATAGAAGTGTAAGCCAAATAAATCTTTTCCTCCCCAACTTTCTTTCTGTCATTTCAGCAATAGTATTGCAGCATAACAAAGACACCAAGTACCAGCATTCAAGAAGGTTGATTTCCCCTCAAGCCATGCTAAATAGATGGGAGGAATAATTATCCCACGAATGAGATAATCTGCTTTTATTTCCCAGAATCCCTGTTCTCTGTGCAGTTACTTGTGGAGTGTAAAGTTAGAATTCAGTGGTTCCTCGGCCACAGTGTCTGCAGTGGGTCCTTCTCTTGCAGATAACAACAGGCACCATACTGAGACACTGTTACTCTAGTCAACAAGCTCTTAGATGTCAGGATCTCTCACCTGGGGAAGTAAGTTTACTTCAACAGTGATGTTGGTGGTTATACATCCTCCCTCCACAAGCCCCTGCTTCCTGTCTCCTTCCTGTCTCCTTTCAGACTTCTGTTATGAAAGCACCTTCATCTTCAGGAAGGTATCAACAAAGACTCCACTTCTGCCACATGGGCCTTGACATGCTATCTGTCTTTGCCTTGACTCTCCTCAAACTGTGGATTTCTTTCTTCCTTTTCTCCATTGTTCTCTCTCACAGGCGGGGTGTGGTGATTTGATAGGAATGGCCACCATAGACTCATCTGCTTGAATGCTTGATGAGCAACCTTGCTGGAGTAGGTGTGGCCTTGTTGGAGGAAGTGTGTCACTGTGGGGGTGGGTGATGATGTCATATATGCTCAAGCTTCGCCCACTGTGGGACACAATCTCCTGCAGCCCGTGGATCAAGATGAAGAACTCTCAGCTCCTCCAGCACTGTGTCTGCCTGGATGCTGCTATGCTTCCTGCCATGATGATAATGGACTGAACCTTTGAAACTGTTAGCCAGCCCCAATGAAATGCTTTCCTCTAGATGAGTTGCTGTGGTCATGGTGTCTCTTCACAGCAATGAAATCCTAACTGAATCACAAGGGTAGAGATTTGCAGGTTGTCTGCCCTGGAGTTTTTCTTTTAAACTAATAAAATTCTTCTCAAGCTTTCTTCTGGGTCCATTCTTAAATTCTTTTATTAGCAAGATTAAGAAAATTAAGAGGGGAATCCCAGTTCCCCCAGTAAAATGTAGCATACAAGGTGGGGCTCCCACAAATGTCCAATAACATTATAATCACAGAACAAAGAAAAATCACAAATGAATTAATTTACTGATTCTGTTAGTAGGGACATTGGAGAGGTGAGATACATACAGCAATGTGGGAGGAAATCTCTTTGATGGATTTCAGATATCATATAATTCTGAGTTTTCAAATTGGTAGAGCCTAGAAGCATGCTAAGCTTAGCCATGTAGTTGAAAAATTCCTATAACAGAATATTAGGCCAGATACAATTTTTAAGGCAAATGTCAATGGTCTCGTAGCCCAAGGTCACCCTTGTCACATAGTATTCCAACTCTTCATCATTAGATTCTGGCTCACGTAGCCACTCGATGCTAATCCCACCAGCTGAGCACAAGATCACTACAGTATTGACAAATTTGAAGCAAGCTTTCCTTAAATACTCATCAGGAAGATGAACTCAGGCCAGCTCAACTCCCAGGTTCCCAGAAAATGGCCTTAAGCTACATTTTGCAGGCTCTCCTGAAACTTAAACAGGTTAGCATCTGGCCCAGCAATTCTAAAGAAATTGAAAAGACGGACTTAAACAAGTGTCTCTGTGTATATGCCTCGGGTTGGTAGCTCTCTTTTCTCCAGAAACTCTGTATGGTGGTAATTGTCTCTGTTAGAGAAGTAAAGGGTATAGCTTCAGCAACAATTGTCTTAGTTGGGGTTTTACTGCTGTGAACAGACATTATTACCAAGACAATTCTTATAAAGGATAGCATTTAATTGAGGCTGGCTTACAGGTTCAGAGGTTCAGTCCTTTATCATCAAGGAGGAAGCATGGTAGCATCCAGGCAGGCACAGTACAGGAGGAGTTGAGAGTTGAACAACTTCATCTGAAGGTTGTTAGTGGCATACTGGCTCCCAGGCAGCTAGGATGAGGTCTTAAAGCCCACACCCACAGTGACACACCTACTCCAACAAAGCCACACCTCCTAATAGTGCCACTCCCTGGGATGAGCATATACAAACCATCACAATTAGTAAAAGGCTCTGAGTAAGGATTCAACCTGTAGCTCAGGCAAACATACCAAGACTGGATTCCTGAAAAGCCAGATCCCAACAGGAGCTGGTGTTTTAGATGTTAGATCAGCACTCTGTAAATATCACTATCAGGGTATTATGGAGTGTTGGGTCCCCCACAGTCTTGTGTGTTTGAGTACTTTATCCCCCATCTGCTGCTGGTATTGAGAGGTTCCAGGACCTTTGGGATGCAGTGGGTTGCTCTGATGTTGCTTGTATTCAAATGCTGAACTCCGTACCCCAAGACATGGTTACACCAGGACAAGCATATTTTGAGGAGGACCAGCTTCTCTTATGCAAACCTTGTTCCTTAATTTTATTCCAAACTATTAGTTGAATAAAAATGGCTACAACCAATTACTGGAGGCAATAGTGATAGGTGGGTTTTCAGATACCTGGTTGGGGGTTGCAGCTAGAGAAGAGAGAGGAAAAAGGAGAGGGGAGAGAGGAGAGGGAAAAGGAGAAAGGGGGGAGGAGAGAGAGGAGAAAGAAGGATTCAGAAGAGAGTTTTGTGTTTGTCATTTTGAGTAAGAGATTTATTAGAGATTTATTAAAGACGATCCACAGTGAAACTTGTACTGTGCAATCAAATCCAAGGCAGTCTCGGGCAGTGGCCTCTGCTCTGTCCAGATCTACCCCATTATCATCAGCCCTGGGGCGATGGGCTCCTAACTTCCCTCCCACAAAAAAGCAAAGTGGCTGCTTTAGAGTAAAGGGCAGCTTTGGATTCTGTTCTGAAAGCACAAGTGACCAAGTATTGCCTTTTGTGATTTTCCTGATGTTCTCCATAATATTTGCCATTTCAACCTTAAATACTTCTGGCATACTTTCCTACACAGGAGTTCTGACAGTGCAGAGCAGGGGCTGGGTTTCAGTTTCCTGTGAGGCTTGTTTACTGCCTCCAATTTACACATTGCCTGTGGCAAAAACACCTCCTTCAAACTTCTCAGCTTTCTTAAACTCATTCTCTTTATCTCACATTCCAGCCCCAGCCTGCCCACAGGTCTCTCTGTAACCCCCCCAACACACACACACAAGTGTATATACATGCATGAATATAGCACACTCAGATACACACAACAGTTTATGTTCCCTTCTGTAAGCCTGTCACTTTGGTAAGGGACCTCTCTATAATTTACTGTTCCTGGGTGACCTCATTCAGTGTACCTTCATTTCTTGAGACAGTATCTTAACCACTTCTTCCTTAAAATGAACTGACTGATTGCTTAATCACAACCTGGGACATCACCTTCCAACCACCTAGGTGGCTTAAACTTGAAGTCACCTGAGGCCAGCTAAGCCTGTGTTTTTCTATCCTGGTAAAATAAGGGTGTTCTCTGGGGTTGGCCGCCACTCCCCACCCCCACATCCATCCCTGCTGCCCTGTGAACCCTGGTCAGGATGTGCCTAGGCCTCTGAAGCCTTCCCAGGACAGCCTTCCTACAGGAGGGCCTCCCCAGCTTCATCACCATTCCCATGGCAGGTTCCTTGATATGGGGATAGGGAGAACCACTGCCAGGATGGCGTGAAGTCCGCTGGGGAGAGTCACCGCCCTAAACCAGCACCTGCCACCCCAGGCCCAGCTCACCTGCCACAGGGATCTGCTCTTCTAGTGTCACTGTTTCTTTGGCGTTTTGTCCCAAAGCTCTGGATGCAGATGCCTGCCAGGGACCAGACAGGGGTGGTGACCAGCTGGAAGGTGAAGTGCAGCCTCCCCACCCACCGGAGGGCCGCTCAACTGACCACAGCGCCCTCTTCCGCCCCAGCCTGGGAATATCCCAGACCACGCCCACCTGGACATGCCTCCCAAAGCCACACCCAACTCCCCGCCCCTCAACAGTCCACCTCCTTGATTCTTTAGGGATAGAGATCTGGCACAGGGGAATTGAGAGGGAGCCTGAGTCAGAGAGGAGGAGTTAACTACAGTAAACTATTTATCAGACCAAATGGGCCAAGCCAGGCTTCTCTGGTCTATAGAGAAAGATCAGAATCACATGGGGTGAGTTCCAGACCATTGAACTCTACAGTATAAGATGAGAGAGAGAGAGAAAGAGACAGAGAGAGAGAGACAGAGACAGAGAGAAACGGAGAGAGAGAGACAGAGAGAGAGAGAGACAGAGAGATAGAGAGAGACAGAGAGACAGAGACAGAGAGAGACAGAGACAGAGAGACAGAGACAGAGAGAGACAGAGAGACAGAGACAGAGACAGAGAGAGACAGACAGACACACACACACACTCACACAGAGAGAGACAGAGAGAGAGAGAGAGAGAGAGAGAGAGAGAGAGAGAGAGAGAGAGAGAGAAGTTTGCATGAGACTAGCAAGCCAAAAAATTCCAGGCATGCGTGATGGTGCAATCCTATAATCCCAGCTCTAGGTGCCAGAAGTTCTAGGCCAGCATGGGGTACATAGCTAATCCAGATTCAGAGTAAACAGAAAAAAGACACTTAACACTGAGCACAGGATTTGTCAAGATTTCATTAACAAGAAAGACCAGGAGCTAGCAAGGTAGAGTCAGAAGCACGAAATCTCCAGCTTTTCTTCCCTTGATCTGGTCCTCAAGTCCCTAACTATGTACACCAGTATTTACGCAGAGGTCAAGTAATTAATGACCTGACCTTACAGACATGGGCATAATCTCATTCCTGAGTTGGCCTTAATCCACTCTGACTTTGTATCCACTATAAGAATGTCTGTGTGGTTTCCATGACACATGGTTGCAGAGACACTTGAGTGACAGGACACATGAGCCAAGTCCCACCCCAGCAGGCACTGTCTCTTCCACTACAAGGATGGCTCTGACAGCCAGAAGGCTGTCTGCCTAGCATTATCTGCCTTATAACAACTTCCATCCACTGGATGCTGAATGCAAAAATGAACTCAGTCCTTTTTCCCTGGTGTAAATGAGTTTGCAGATTTACACATGAAATATTATCAGGTTTAATACCTGCAAGGGTAAATTAATTTTTTCTTTTTTTAATATTTATTTTTACATGCTAGAGAATCCTCTGGATGTTGCCCAGGAATGGTATAGTGGGGTCCTTTGGTAGTATCATGCCCAGTTTTATGAGGAACCACTAGACTGATTTCCAGAGTGGTTGTATCAGCTTGCAGCCCACCAGCAGTGGAGAAGTGATCCTCTTTCTCCATGTCCCCGCCAGCACCTGTTTTCTCCTGAGTTTTTGATCTTAGCCATTCTGACTGGTGTGAGGTGAAATTTCAGGGTTTTATTGATTTGCATTTCCGTAACGTCTAAGGATGTTGAAGCAGAGGAATCGCCAGCATGTAATAAGGATACATGCTCCACTATGTCCATAGCAGCCTTATTTATAATAGCCAGAAGCTGGAAAGAACCCAGATGTTCCTCAATGTAGGAATGGATACTGAAAATGTGGTATATATACACAATGGAGTACTACTATTCAGCCATTAAAAACAATGAATTCATGAAATTCTTAGACAAATGGATGGACCTGGAGAATATCATCCTAAGTGAGGTAACCCAATCACAAAAGAACACTCATAATATGCACTCACTGATAAGTGGATATTAGCCTAAAAGCTTGGAATACCCAAGACACAATTCACATATCAAATGATGCCCAAGAAGAAGGGAGAAGTGGCCCCTGGTCCTGGAAAGGCTCAGTGCAGCAGTGTAGTGGAATACCATGACAGGGAAGCAGGAAGGGGTGGATTGGGAAACAGGGGGAGGGAAAAGGACTTATGGGACTTTCGGGGAGTAGGGATCTAGGAAATGGGAAATCATTTGAGATGTAAATAAAGAATATATAAATATATAAAAAGTATGAAAAAATATTCATTTTTAGTCTTTATTTATGTGAAGGCATGTGTGTTCCCTTGTGGGTATGAGAATGTAAATGCAGGTACCCTTGGGTGCCAGAGGCACTGAATTCCCTGGAGGGGGGCTGCCTGAAGTAGGTATTGGGACCAACAGAACTTAGGTCCCTCTGGAAAAGCAGAAAGTGTTCTTTTACTGCTGAGCCATCTCTACATCCCTGGCACATTAGTTTTAAACAATGAAAACCTGTTTCCTAAAGAGAACCAATAGCTGGCTATGGTAGATTGTAGTTTCCATTCACAAAGGGTTAAAGTGGGCTAGGGCGATGGCTCAGTGGTAAAGCACTTGACATCAAACCTGATCACCTCAGTTTGATCCCCAGGATCCACAGTCAGAAGGACAGAGCTGACTCTTACGAGCTGTCCTGAGTCCTTCTTATAGGTGCCAGGTATGCCCTGTGTGCATTCACACCCATACTGACATTATAAATATATAAATGTAATTAATGGGAGGTTGAGTTGATTCCATGATCAGGTGACTAAACCTCATTATCTGCTTGGAAAAGAAAGGTGGGAGACACACATATCTTACTGCTAGAGCAAAAGAAGTATCACTGTTGCTAACTAGGAATGCTATTAGTGAGGCTCCTCCATGCCATACGTGGAAAATACAGACTTAACCCAGTTTTGAAGGCAGGAACATGGGAGTACAGTTTCCTTCTTTCCATTCCCCTTCTCCAAATCTAAAGGAATCATCAAGTCCGGTCACTTCTACCTTCCAAGTACTTCCATCTCCTCTCCATCCTCAAAAGCTGATGCTTGGGCTTTTATTTGGCCTATGATTGGCAATGTTCAACTCTCGCCTACCTTGTCTACTGCTCTGTCCCCAGTACTTTGGTACATACAAGAACAAAATCACCAGGTCCTTGTTGAGTGAATTTTAATAGCATTACAGGCTTCCCATTTCAACCGCACTGCTGTTGAGGTTTATGAGAGTAACTTATTTTGTATTTATTTTCAGGTTCTGGGCTTACTTATCCATACACATCCATGTCACCTCCTGTCAGGAAGACACAAATACCACATCAAAGGGCTCAGAGTTCAATGCATTCTTCACCTTTGTGTCCTTGCCTCTTCTGTGCAGGACAAGGTATGGCTCTCACTTGCTCTCTGTCTGGGCAAGGTGTGGCTCTCACTTGCTCTGGTGCATGTCCATAGCGAAATTTCAAAATCCAGCTCAAAGATGACATTTTTTTGGAGAAGCAACGCTTTCAAACACCTAAGAACCATTTGAATTTTTGGTGCCTCAGCTCTCCTAGCAATTACTGCCAGTCTTCTACCATCAACTTTCTCTCAGTACTCTTCTTACAAGAGACTGGCACACAACAGCCTCTGGGTTAAGTGTTGAAATGACAAACACAGCTTACCAAGGTCTACTTAAGTCTAACACCTGCAAAATGCTCTCTGCTGTGCAAGCAAAAACCTTACACATTAGAACTGTTATGAGTTTCCTGCAGTTCTATGATGTTCACATCCAGATTCTTGAAGGCATCTTTTAAAACTCTTTTATAAAATCAGGTTCTGGGGACTTACTTAGCTATAGAGACATCAATGTCAATGTTTTTCTCTACCACTGCAAAGGATCTGGATTATATCTATATTTTATTATCTTTTTTAGCATACACATGCCAAATCAGAAGCAAGAAAAGCTTTAATAAATGTATTTAAGAAAAAAAAAAAGATTTTGGGAGGCTTGCTGGTAGTACACACCTTTGATCTCAGCTCTCGAGGGGCAGAAGCAAAGTAGATCTCTGTGAGTTCAAGGCCAGCTTGGTCTATGAAATGAGTTTCAGACCAGCCAGGTAGACATAACCAAATCAAAACAAAAAAAGATTTCACAGGTCAGAGAGATGACCCGGTTGGTAAAGCCTCTTCCTGGGAACCCTGATGACCCATGGATCTCCCAGAGACTGTCCCTTGCAGTCCACAGGAACACCATGACAGGCACATGCACACATGCACAAACACTGACACAAAGCACACAGAACTGATACATATAATAACATCTAAAGGGCTTAATTTCTCTTCTTGACTTTTGGTATTTGATTTTTTCCAGAAAATCCAAAGAATTCATCAACATGCTAAGTCTCTATAACAAAACTTCAGGAAAGCACCCCACCTCCATCCCTGCTGCCCTGTGATCCCAGGTCAGGGTGTGCCTGGGCCTCAGAAGCCTTCCTAGGACAGCCTTCCTACAGGAGGGCCACCCCAGCTTCACCACCCTTCTTGTGGCAGGCTCCTGGAGATGGTGACAGGGAGAACCGCTGCCAGGGTGGAGTGGAGTGCGCTGCTGCACTCAGCCAGTGTCTGCCACCCCTGGCCCAGCTCATCAGATACAGGCAAACCATTCCTCTCAGGTCACTGCTTCCTTGGCATTTTGTCCCAAAGGTCTGGATGCAGATGCCAGTTAGTGAACAGCCAGGGTTGGTGACTGGGCAGCTGGAAGGTGAGGCCCAGCCTCTCCACCCTCCAGGGCCTGCTCAGCTGACCACAGCGCCCTCTCCTGTTCTAGCCGGTGAATTTCCCAGACCACGCCCACTCGGACATGCCTCCCAAAGCCACGCCCAACTCCCCTGCCCCTCAGTTGCTCTTCTGGAGCCCCACAGTCCACCTCCTTGGCTCCTTAGGGATGGAAATCTGGCACAGGGGAATTGAGAGGGAGCCCAAGTGTCAGAGAGAAGGAGTTAACTACAGTAAACTATGAGACCAAATCTCGGATTGCTCAAATGTTGCTGTACAAAAGATCTCTGGTTATATCTGCCTGTCCTTCCAGTCTCTTTCTGTGTGTCTCTTTGTCTCTTTCTCTGCCATGGTCTCAAGTAGCTCAGGCTGCCCTCAAACTTGCTGTGTAGACTAGGATGACCTTGAATTTATAATCATCCTCCTCTGCTTCCCAGGGGCTGTGATTACAAATCTACACCATCACAAGCTGTTTATGAGGTGCTGAGAATCAAACCCAGTGCTTTTTGCATTCTAGGAAAAGTTTAGTCCAGTATGTGGCACAAAGGGTCTGTGTAAGAAATATTACTTCTATTCCATATTTTGGGCTACATGCAGAGACACATATTTTGTCTGATAAATTTTCAATGATCAAAAAACCTTTTAGCCAATTGTTAATCCAACAGTGGCTATCTGAGAATGGAAGGTTCAAGAATCTTGTAGTTGCTCAGTCCACAAGGCTGGATGTCTCCACTTCCTTTTTCCATATCTGTATGCAGACTTCCAGCAGAAAGTGCTGCCCAGATTAAAGGTGGGTCTTCCTGTCTCAAGGTCCGGATTAAAGCCATGCATCTTCCTATCTCAGAGATCCAGACTAGAAAAGGACTTATCTGCTTCACATTAAGCAAAAGTCCCTGCCAGGTGTGCCCTCCAGTTTAGGATTTTAGTTAATTCCAGATGTAATCAAGTTGGCAATCAAGAATCACCATTCCGAGTACTGACTATGGAACTTCTCACCAGGCAGATGCCCTGGAATGTTCTCCCACTGTATATCACACTGTCTTAATCTGATGCAGCATAGTAAGGTCTGTGAGCCAGCGAGGTAGAATATACAGAGAAGTGTGAGTCAGGCCTTGTTCTAAGTGGAGAATGAGCCAGGACATCCATGCTTCCAGTTTCCAGCGAGATGAGGAAGGTTGCAGTAAGCAGGACAGAGCAGCAAGCAGCAGGTCAGACACTTACACCATCCAGAACTCACTGGATAGAACCAGACTGCTGGAATGTCTGACCTGTAAGGAATGTCTGTCCCAGGCAGAACATCTCCTGGGTTAGACTCCCAGTTAGCCATTCCCACCACAGACATTCAGGTCTTCAGGAAGGTGTCTGGGAGTGAGTTACCTCCTCAATGTGTTCAGGAACATAGTGTTTATTCTGTAAGAATGAACTTGATTGTTCTCAGGAATGTGACATTTCTATTTGTGGGCTGCTTTGCTGTTCTCATGTCCATTTCTCACAAAGCCAGGGGTGGTGATAGCCCATTCCTGGACCAAGATCTTGGAGGATGCTCTAAGATATGCCTGGGTCTAAACTTGGGGGAAATCCTACTTACAGATCCATCTTCTTAGTGAACTTAAAAATCACATTTTACTAATGTAATGTATAGGACACATGTGTTAGGCTTCTACAGCAAAATGGGCCAATAGGAGAGAGGGGGAAAGAAGGTACAGAGGGAGGGCAGGAGAAAGGGAGAGAGAGAGAGAGAGAGAGAGAGAGAGAGAGAGAGAGAGAGAGAGAGAGAGAGAAGAGGGGGGGACAATGCAGGCATGTCTATGTTTTCTCTGATGTCATCAGGCTGGAATTTCAGGTAAGAATTACTATTGATGTCTAGAAACCAAATCCCAGAGGTGAGAAACTGAGGCAGGGTTTCTCTAATGCAACCTGGTTGAAAAAGTAAATTCAGTTTCGCTGAGACACTGAAAACGAAAGGACCCACCCACAATATAGAGAGTCATCTGCTTGACGCAGAATACCAGTCACATCTAGAATGGGTCTAAATGAAAGCATATTTGCCTAAATTCTGGGCATCCTAGTCTGGCCAAGTCAGTGTACACAGTTAGCTGTCACACCAGGAAAAACCTATCAGTTTTTAAAGGTTGTGGAGGGCTTAAGTGGCTGAGGCAGGAGGATCAAGTCTGAGGTAACTCTGGGTTACCTGGCAAGACAGCTTATTTTTATTATTTTTTTTAATTTGAAGAAAATTTAAAAAGAAATTGAAAAGGCACACGGAGCAGCTGGTGTTTCTCCAACCTCAGCCTGTTTCTGAGGATGTATCAGTGTGACCATGCTCCTGCCTGCCTCCCTTTACAGCGCTTGCTAATTCATGCTTCTGTCTTCTTGGTGGGGATTCCTCTCAGGTTCATCAGACTCCATAGAGGCAGGAAGAAGTTCACCATTTAGAATGTCCTGTATCCTGGGCAGTGGTGGCTCATGCCATTAATCCCAGTACTTTGGAGGCAAAGGTAGGCAGATTTTGAGTTCCAGGCCAGCCTGGTCTACAGAGTGAGTTCCAGGACAGCCAGCACTACACAGAGAAACCTTGTCTTCAAAAACAAAACAAAACAAAACAAAACAAAACAAAACAAAACAAAACAAAAGAATGCTTTGTATTTGTTTCGGCACTGGCCATAACCCCTCTACTCTCCTTCCTCATTTACTAGTAAGTGCGATTACCCAAGGAAGCTCTCTTTCTAGTGAGACCATAACCCTTACCCACAGCACGTCTGAGTACAATAAAATTCTCTGAAAGATCAATATCCCTTCAGAACTTCTACTGTCTCAGAGCCCAGCTGCCACATCCTGAGAAACCCTCTTTAGTTTGTGGAGGAGGAAGGTCATGATGGGGAGAACCAGAGGCCCAAGCAAAGGCTGGCACCAGCTGCTTGTCTTCTGAGCGATGTTTCCATGGGTGTTCTTCCCAGCTGAGCTCCAGGAGAACTCAGCAGCACATGTGACCAGGATCCAGGAGGATGGTGAGCCAAGCCAATTAATGCACAGACTCATGGGAAGTGATGGAGCAGGGCTGTGGAGGAGGCTCAGTAGGGAGAGTGCTTGGCTTGTGTGCATGAGGCCCAGCACTGTGTAAATAAAGCAGGTGGTACATGCCTGTGATTGCGGCATGGGGAGGCAGAGGCAGAAGGATCAGGAGTTCACGTCCACCCCTAGCTTTATGTTGTCTGTGCTTCATCATATCTCATGGCCCACATTGGTCATTGTGCCATTCAAAACCCACAGAGTAATAGAAACATATTTCACTGCTCCTACTGTATTCTGGACCCTGGGGATGTGAGAGCGGCAAGATGTGGCTTCTGGTCTCCATTGTGAGCAGACTTGGCCGAGGCAATAAAGCAAAGGTGCTTTGTGAAATTCAGAGAGGATAGGATGAGGTAACTCAGAGGTACACACAGGATCCAGCAGATTTGCAATGAAGCCACACACAGCTCTGTTTCAGCAGGATTACGTTACAGGCACTCAGTGAGGATTCTGGGCTCTTCAGTTCTGATTTGCTCAGACTGTCCATGACCAGCAGATGGCGCCAAACGACTGTCTGAAGTCAATTGGCAGTTCCTCTCAGGGAAAAATCCAAGTTGAGTCTATGCAAGGTCAGCATTTTTATGGAAATCATTCTGTCAGATTAAGACCTTTTGATTTGGCCCATTTTAATAGTACATATGTATCAAAATAAAATCAGACAAGGAAATGGCCTCCATTGTGAAATTGTGGATTCATGGGAACAGAGGTCAGGAAGTATGTATGACTGTATGCATATATATTTTTTATTTTTGAGTAAAATTAAAAAATAAAATAGATGAAGAATGGAAGGTTTGACATATTTTTAAAGGGCAAAGGTACGATTGTTTACCACCCTTGAGGCAGTAGAACCTGGGATAATGGAGCCTAAGATCTGAGACGGACTAAAGCCTCTGGCTTCACTTAGAGCATCAGACAATCTATACTCTGAGAGTTAAGAAGAACCACAGGAGTATAGTTTACAGTCACAAAGACAAGCCACACGTGACAGAAACATGTTCGTCTACACAGGCATATAAACAACAATAGCCAGGTAAAATGAATAATCTGATGTAAACTCCCTCCTATCCACTATACTTGGGAGGGACATGAAAACACATTTCAGGAACAAGTCTGTGTTAGGAAGAAACAGGTCACAGGACTCTAGTTTTCTTGGAGTTTTCTCACAGAATTATCCTCAGTTGACTCTGTGGACTGTGTTCTGACATAACAATATTTAGAAGAACTTCTGAAGAGATATTGGAGGAGAGACAGAGAGAGAGAGTTCAAGTGAATATGAGAGCCAGGCCTTGATATGAAGACATTCATTAGAAGCCCCAAAGAAATGACTCAAACCTGTTTTTTCCAGTTATCCTGGATGAATACTGACTAAATGGAAGATTGGGGGAGGGGCTCCAGCTCATTCAGGGACCATCCTGAATTCAGCTCCATCCTGTGGAGTTATTTGTATTAAGAGACTCAAATCTAGAGCTGGGACTGGCCACACTGGGCAGGAAACTCACTGGTGAGTCTGTGGGTCAGGAATAGTAGTGCATTCAGAAGAGAGGCAGGAGGAGGATAAGGTTCAAGACTGGCTGCCGAATGAGACCTTGCTTCAAATGTGAAAAAAGATGTCGTCATCTGATAAGGTGGAGAATACAATGCCACACGGTGCCATCTAATGTGGCCGAGGAACCCAAGGCTCAGTTAAGAAGCCACATTTGGGGACTGGGGGTGGGATATAGCTCAGTGATAGAGTGAGTGCTTACCCTGCAAGAAGCCCTGGGGAACACGCGCGCGCGCGCGCGCGCGCACACACACACACACACACACACACACACACACACTTCCGGTGTTCCATCACCTAATCTGAGACATTTCAGAAAGAAGACAAAAAAGAGCATCACGAGGCAGTGTTTTTGGCGCATCAGCATCAGCATCAGCACCAGCATCAGCATCAGCTGTCACACTGTACCAAAGTTCCCATCATCCCACCATTTCAGTTGCCTGAAAACTGAAGATCCTGTCCTGCAAGGAAAGGTGATGTCTTACACGAAGAGCACCATAAGGTTACTAGATTGGGTGTAGCTACAAAAACTGAAAGAGAGGAACAGTCTTTATGGTTTCTTCTAATTAATAATTTTAGAAATCACCAAACCATGCAAGATTTCCTAGTAAATCAGCAACTCAATTCTGTGTCCTAAAGACTCATCAGCTGCTTTTAAATGTCCAGGTTCCCACCTGAGTGCAAGGCACATGCCTGCAATCCTGGCACTTGAACTGAGGCTGGAGGATAGCTTGCGTTCAACATCTCAGGACCAGCCAAGGTAATGTTGTGGATCCTTTATCTTAAAAAAGAAATAAAAGGGTATAATTCTAGAAATTGTGATTAAAGAGTTGACATTTCAAGCAATAACTTGAAGATGAGGACAGTAAGACCTATTTCTCCTTTGTCCAGCCTGGGCTGAAAGTCATGATTTTCCTGTCTTAGCCTCCTCAGGACCAGGATCAGTACACATACCACACAAAGCCAGATAATTCCCAGAGAAATCTTATCATAAGCAATGGTTTACCTATTAGAGAGGCCTTCAAACTCAGTGTTCATTCATTCATTCATTCATTCATTCATTCATTCTTTCTTTCTTTCTTTCCTGAACTTATTAGTTCAACGCCCATTTCTTTGCCCAGTTATTCTGATGCCAGACACAGCATATGTAAGGAAAACTCAATTCTTGCAATTCTTGCTGGGCAAGATACATACACCTGTACACACACACACACACACACACACATATACATTGTGACATATATATGAACGTAGAGTATATATTGTCACATATTATGTGAATAATTATAATGTTGGATGCAAGTACACAGTCTTGGGAGAAAGAACACAGGAGATGACATCTTACAAATATAACAATTGGAAGGACAGGAAAGCTTCCCAGTAGCTCTCTCAAAGGATGTGCACAGCTGCTTATCATAGCAAGAACAAGCACTGTTCAAATTCTCAGATAAATGCTAGCAGCATTGTTGATTTCTCTAGCTAAATGATGTAGGGCTATCAGAGGTTGCTGCTCCATCATACTGGTCCTAAATTGACTTTTGTCACAACACCTATCATTCCTCTTTCAAGGAGTGACTGTGATGCCAGTTGGAATCTTGTTTCAATCTGAAAGTTGGCCTTGAGGGAACAAGCACAGAGAGGCAGGAGGTAAATAATTACAGGGCAGAATTAGTGTGAGGGGCGGCTGTGCCAAGAAACAGGGAGTCAAGAAACAGGGAGTAATGGACAGTTACTTCCCATAGAACAATTTCTGTTGTTTACTCAGGCTGGGAGAGGCTACAGGACTACTGTTCCACTTACAGTTTTAGGGCACTTATGTACCCCAGTCTTCCCCTCTGAGCAAGACACAGGGAACAGGCAGGCCTTCCTGCATGGGATTTTACCTGGAGAGACCTTGCTGTGGTGTGGAGGTGGGGAACGCTCGTCATTTTTCACAAAGGACAAGAGGAATTATGGAGGAAATAAATGAGAACATGCACCCACCTGCTCCTGTGGGTGACTCCATGATCCCCTTTCATAGGAGCCAGATTCTCACACGAGGCTTGATATCTCTGTGGTGGTGGCACACAGCAGCACAGGTTTTGAAGGTAGTTCATATTTTTCTTCTTCACCTTCTTCAGGAGGTGATGCCAGTTATGAGGGGGAAACTAGGCCTGCACCCTGTTTCTAGCCATTAGTGATGGTATCTTCAGGAATGATGGCCTCTTTTTGGATGAAAGGGTTTTCCTCCATGAGAGTCTCTTTCTGCAAGATATCCCCAGAGGAGGAGCCTGCAAGGGTTATACTCTTAGCAGAGAGCAGCAATCCCCAGAAATAGTGTTGGGGACTGCAGGAAGACACATTTCTGTCTGCTGTAGGGGAAGAGGTATATAGAAGTAGATGTGGCTGGACATGTTTAGTTGGCCTACAAGATAACACAGTCTTGGACTATGAGAAAGTCTTCCTGATATCCAACCTGCTGCTCATGAAGTCATCAGCGACAGGGCAGTCCAGGTGGGAGAGCTGGAGAGGGTTGGTCATGTTTGGCAGCACATAGCATGCCTTCTGACACCAGGCCTTAGAGTCTTCCTATCCTCCCTCCTGGAGTTTAGATGAATGTGAGGACAAAATGAAGGATGTGAGAAGAGGCTCATCTCTTCTTAGGTAACCAGGGAAAGAGTGGAGGTCTTCCAGCCTGACTGCATGCATTTAATCAGTTTCATTTGGTGGTGGGAGCAGTCTCTCCTGGGTGACTGGTATAGAATCAGGTAGGATGCCATCACTTCATTGAATTTTTGGTCTCTCAGAGGCTCAGTGATAATATCTTCAGGCTTATAACCCATGACTCATTGCCCTTTCAATGAAATGGCTTGGTGTGCCTGGGAATGTCCATGTGGATGTAGGTGGTAAATATCCCTGCCTGTCCCTGATCATTGGGCGCATCATGATTTGGCAGATTGTGGGCCTCCTGTTGGGACTGATGATTAGAATTTCCACTATAACATTGAAAATATTGATGAAGGATGAATGCTGAAAATTGCTGCAATCAATGATCTTCCTCCTCAGCTCTGCAAATGACCTATCTTGGAAAGGAAAGTGTCCAGTCAGCATGACAAAGAGCAGGACTCCTAAACTCTAGATATCAACTGGGTAGCCCTCGTTTTCCTAAGCTTAAAAGAATACTGGCACACAGTAGTGTGGTGTGCTACAGAAATCCATCAGCTTCTGCCCTGGGAAAACTTTAGCATCCAGGCGAAAATCACACAGCTTGGCATTCCACCTGCAGTCAGTTACAATGTTAATAGCCTTTTTGTCTCAGTGGACAATGTCATTGTCATGGCAGTACTGCACTGTTTGTAGTACCTGGCCAAACATTCTTTGAGCTTTGCTGTCCTCTGAAAACCCACATCCCATGATTCGGGTCTAGAAAGTTTCCCTCTGAGGTGTGCTCCATCACCAGGTAGGTGAACTTTCTTGTCTGGATCACTTGAAATAGTTTGATAATATTAGGATGGGTAAGAAATTTCATAATGTTGACTTCCCTAGTGATAAATGGGTTGTACTTTTTGACATTTTTCAGGTGTTGTATAGCCACACAGGTCAGTGTTGGTATATGGTAGGCCATTTTGACTATGGAAAAGTGTCCTTCACCCAGGGTCATCATCATCATATAGTCAGTGGTAAATTTCTCAATAGATTACAACTCTCCAGGTCCTGCTCCATGATCAGGCCCTCCTTTATATGCCTAGAACCAAACTTGCAAGGAGAAATTAAAAAAAAAAAGACATTTAAAATCACCCCAAGGTATGAGAATAGGCTCAAATTCTACATGAAAATGATAAGAAAAAAGTCAGAAATATGTCAAACAATTCAGCCAGCTACTTTAAATGCTTGGGAAGGGAAGAACAAAGAACCTTCCAAGGCAGTGGATGAAAAATATGACATAGATTGGGTTGACAGGGACCAACTGTAAATGGAAAGGAGAAAAAACAGGATCATAAGCACTAAGAGCTTATTGCAAAGGACAACCATCCTCTCCCCTGATCTCAGCATGTACTGTGATTAGAGGCACCAAAAATGTCAGCTTCAAGAGAAGTTATTAACACAAACCGATACCCCAAATCCCACACAATCCATCATCAGCCCTAGGATGATGAGCCAGATCTGGAGTCCAGAAGTTTGGCTACTTCTGCAGTGGACCAGCATTTGTTTCCTAGGAACCAGGCAGGTGGCCCACAACTACCCTAGCTTCAGCTTTAGGAGATACTCTACCTCTGGTCTCTAAGAGCTCCCATAGAGCACACTCACAGTTGCTATACAACATTTACAATATTGATACAAATCTTTCTATATAATTTTATTAACATTACCTTTCAGGTCAGAAGAGGGAATCAGATTCCCTGAAAGTAGAACTATAGGCTGTTCTAGTGAGAGTTTGTTTACATGAATAACCTAGTTATGCTAAGTGAGTTCTAGTGAGGGTTTGTTTACATAAATAACCTAGTTATACTAAGTAAATATGTTATTGTTTTAATTCTAGGTATGTTTTAAGAGGCTTACAACTACCTGTCAGTTTTGATCCAGGAAATTGGACTCCTTATTCTGACCTCCACAGTTGTAACCTGGGATGTGGTACTTAGACATGGAGGCAAAACAGTCACACACATGAAATGAAAGCAATAAAATATTCTAACATAGCAAACATAAGAATTATTAATAAAACTTAAAATGGAAGAAAGAACATGGAAATGTAAACACATAAATTAAGCCAGCAAATACAGATTCCAAAACCAAAAAGTGCAAATCAAGTCACCAAAGGGGAGAGATACTATGTCAGGGTGCACCAGCTCTTGAAAGTCCAAGCGTAATCTCAGCATGTTCACACTCCACTTGGTTTCCAACCAACCAACAGCTTCTGTACCTGCAATGATACAAGGCAGCCTCAATCAGGGCTGTAATTGGACAGGTATCTATCAGTTGTCATAATGGTTCCTTGTGAGATCAGAGCAAGAAACAGAACTATAGTGGCTGGGCATAGCCCACTAGTTTTCCTCTGTTTCTGTCTTTAATTAGAGGAAGGCTAGTCTTGGTCATTGGGGAACTAGAGGACCGGTTTTATTCAAATGACTTCCCAATGTTGCCCAGTGACCCACTTCTGCCTGCTATGACCACTGCCCAAGGGGCATAATTTCTTCCAAATGGTACCACCTGGTTGGAACAGTGTTCAAATGTTGGACTATCTGTGGGACTTTAGACACCCAAAATTTAACTAGGACACTTCCTCATTAATAAGCAGAGAAGGAATCCTAAGAGTGACAAAAGGGTCCAGAGCTTTAGCCCTACCTTGTTTATGGACTCTGATGTTCACTGGCAAGTAGTTGGACAGTGTCTTGCTTTTGCTTGGACCACAGCCTTTATGATAAGTTTGTCATAACTCATGTCTACAATCAATGTATTCTATTTACCTTTCTTTAAACTCAGACTGGTGGATGCTTAAGGATGGTAGTTCCTGACTATATTGGTAGTTGTGACAAAATACTGTTTTTCATGATACTCCTGGGCATGAGACAAATATCTTTGGGTCTGAGAGAATGATGACACCATTGGTTCCATGTTCTCCTCAGGCCTGAGACTTCTCACCAAAGCTCAGGATCTAGAGTCAGTCAGCTGATATGTTCCAAATTATCAAGAAAACATCTGTCAGTCAGAAACCTATAAACAACAGATGTAGTAGATGGTGCCATATCCTAGCACTCTAGGCCATTCTGATTTCAAACAAAAAGCCTTGTCTTTGTCTTCATAAACAACAGAAACTTTTTTCTGCTTGTTTGTGCATCAGGATGTTAGCAGGGCAAGAACACTTAACCAACAGATTGTGTACCAAGACTGATTTCTAAGTCTAACTGTACAAGATGGTCAAGAAATACTATGAGATCAGTCTATCAAGCCCTTTGGTAAAGGCCACATGTTCTGTTTGGTAGCAAATCTCTAGTGTTTATGAGTCCCCACACTTTACCAATGTTGAATTGGGATTGAAGTTTGAAGTGGGAATTGGCAGAAACACACAGGACACATCTAGTCATGATCAGGCTACCTGTGCCCAGACTGAGGAGAGTCCTTCAGAGTATTCTAAAAGACATCAGACATAGTGAATGTCAAGAATGTCTCATAAAGATGAGCCCATGGTAATAAAAAATGTATGAAAGTGGAGGCAGGAGGATTAACAGTTGAAGTAATATTTCTCTGTATACTCAAAAATGATGAGGACAGCCTATACTCTAGGAGACCCTGTCTCAAGAAACCAAAACACAAAAGCAAGGGGAAAAAGGAAGAGAAATGAATGCTTTGGTTTTCTATATGATCTGTGTTCCCAAAGCTTTAAAAATTAATGGTAAGCATTAGACACATTGTGCATAGATCCAAGAGAGTGTGACATCTGTGATTGAGGTGCAAGGGTTGTGGTGAGCCATTTCATTGTGTCATGTGTTTGAACAAATTCTACTGTCACCTCTCACCAGAAAATGTCACTTTTACACATTAAAGAAACCACAAAGGACCCACCCAGAACCACATACATGACAGATACCACAGGAAACGAACTACAGTTTAGTAGAGGTCAAGGAGGACATTCTATCTTAATAAAATGTTCATAGTCACCTGGAAGCAGCACATGTGTACAAATTAAGCACATGTAGCCATACTAAGCACTGGCTAGCAATATTTTTTATTGAAAAAAATCTTCATTTACATTTCAAATGCTAAAACCTTTCCTGGTTTCCCCCCTCACCAAAAACCCCTAAGCCCTCCTCCCAACCCCAGCCTTCAAATATATGTCCCTCCACACAACCCACTCTATGCTCCCCCCCCAAGATTTTGCTTTGTTGGGGGGCATCTATTGAGCCTTCACCAGACCAAGGACCACTCTTCTCACTAATGCTCAACAAGGCATTCCTATGCCACATTTTTAGCAGGAAAGGTGTACCCCTTGGTTGATGGTTTAGTCCCTGGGAGATCTTGGGTGTCTGGGTTGCCTTCATCATTGTTCTTCCCATGGGGCTTTAAATCCCTTCAGCTCCTCCTGACCACCCACCAACTCCTCCATTGTGGACCTCACACCCAGTCCATTGGCTGCTAGCATCTGCCTCTGTTTGTGTAAGGCTCTGACAGGGTCCTCCAGAGACAAGCATGACAAGCTTGTTTTGGTATGCACTTCTTGTAGGAAATAATAGTATCCAGTTGTGGTGACTTTATAGGATGAAACCCCAGGTAGGGCAGTCTCTGTGACCTTTCTTTTAGTTTTTTCTCCATGCTTTATCTCCTTTATTGCTCCTGTGAGTGCATTTTGTCCCCTTTCTGAGAGGAACCAAAGCACCCTCACTTCAGTCCTCCTTCACCTTGAGCTTCCTGTGGTCTGTGAATTTTAACTTGTTTATTTTGAGCTTTTGTGCTAACATCTACTTATCAGTGAGTGCATACAATGTGATTGGGTTACCTCTGTCAGGATGACACTTTCTAGTTCCATCCATTTGTCTATTCTAACAAGCTAAACCTTCACACAATGAAAGGAGGCACAGGTACTGTCCAGCCATGGACACCAAAGCCCTACTTGCCAGGTCTCTAATCAGATATTTGTTTTTTGAGAGTCACAGAGGATAGACCCTCCTTCCTCAGCAACACCTTGAAAATCAAGAAAAAATCTGAAAAGGTCTTTGTTGCTGAACATTAGAGATTCTGCTCTCTACTGCCACTCCACTAACAGATGAAAAGATTAGGATTGGAGGAAGGAGTTCTATTCAAGCCTAGTTTTGGAAATTTGGAGAGACTCCTTGTCAGTAAAAACATTCCCTCTCTTTCTCCAAATGGACATATGTTTGAGTGGGTCCTGAGGAGTGCTGGTCAGACCATTCCAACAAAGGGCAGCTTTTATTCCTGTACATGATCTTTGAGCTCTTTTGGCAGCAGGACTCAAGGACACATGCTTGATCCTTTGCTTCAAAATTCATTATTGCCCTCATCTCCTGTGCCTGATAACACGCTAGCTTTAGAACCACATTTGTTCTCCTTCAGATAGAAGATAACTATTCAATGGAATGACAGCTGCAGACCAAGTGACCCAAGTAGATGAAGGGAAATGGTATGATATGTCCCACTATGGAAAGTTCTTTCTGAAAGTATAAAACTGGCTCGTTATATTCATTCTATCCTTGAGTTCTATTAACTTGCCCACTTCCATATTTAGCATCAAATAATTGGGATCTGAACATTTCCTTTGACGCTTGCATGGAATCTTGACTTTAGAACGGCCAGGAAGATTCTAAGACAGGAGGCAGTTTTCTTCTAAAGCACAAAGACATATTGATGCCTTTCCTTAAGTACATCAAATATGGCCTGTCAGTCCTCTAAATAGGAGGACTTGATACCACTGGGCCTGTCCTTGTAAAGTAAGTGTCTGAACAGAAAAAAGAAACACTGAGGTACTTATAAGGAGCAGGCAAGGGGAATGTGTGAAATGCTCTTCAACTTTATGTCTGGAAATGTCACTGTGAGATTGCTCATGTTGTATCATTATTATAAATTACTGTTCAAAATTAGTGAAAGGAATAAAGACATGCAACATATGACAATGTAAAATAGAGTAAAAAATCTAAAAAAATTTCCTCTACTCAATCTTCAAATGAAGAAAATACAGGAAGAGGGGGAAACTTAGTTTAAATCCAGAAAACAAAACTCTCTAAAATGAAACATAAGAATACAGAAGAAAACTCACTGTGTTCACATTCAACAATTCACAAAGATCCAAGTTCAGTGGCTCACCAGCATAGAAATCAAATTGCTTTCCAACCATCCATCCATCCATCCAACCAACCAACCAACCAACCAACCAACCAACCAACCAACCAACCAATCGACCAACCAACTAACCAACAGCAACTGTATTATAAGGACAGGAGGCATTCTCAGCCAAAGCTGTAACTAGCAAGTAAAAGACCTCACAATGGTTCCTTTTGAGGTCAGAGCTGAAATGGACCAATAATGGCTGGGTTTAACTCATGGGTTTTCTTTGTTTTCTTTCCTCAAGGAAGGATTGGCTCAAGGTCAGTGCATACTTCCTTGCTTATGTCACTACTAATTGGCTTCTCTGGGCATGTTTGGACCACTCTAGCTCCCTTGGCCCCTTTTATGATTTTTAGCTGTATTTTGTGTCTTCGATCCCTCTGGATTATAAATCCTGGTACAGTTTAGGCTTTCCTTATTCCAAGTCCTTAAGATCCTCATGGTACTGCCTTTAAATTACTAGTCATTGCCACCATCATCAATGTTATCTCCCACTACTAAGATTCTCTTTGTTGTCCCATCTGACCTCCAGTCCCTCTCTGGCATAGAGTCTCTCCTCTTTCTAATATTTTAATGTCAGTTAGGTCCTGCCGTCTATGACCTGATGACCAATCAACAAGATCAACTGCCCATTTCCAGCTCTGAGTCTCCGCTGGAGAATGACCTTTGACTCTTGTCAGTGTTTTCATCTGCTTATGTCAGAGGAGATTTGTCATGTGAAGTGAGTTCAGGGATAGATGACACTGCTGAGACATTGTAGCCTTGAAGAAGGCTGCTTTGATCTCAAGGCAGCCTGGACTCACAGTACAACCTTGCCAACTTCAAGTAGGACCAAAAGGGGTAATCCTCACTAGACTTGACAGCAGTATGTCTAAGGTAGTAGCACCACTTTGGAGAATTAGACCTTTAGGAAACACTGGATTTTATAGTTATAGTCAATGGGAGGGTCACTCTTAAGGGACTGAGGCAGGTGAGTGATTTATTCTCATTTAGGGTCTTTCCATTGTGAGGTTTCTGTTGCTGTGATAAACACTGTAATGGTTATTTCTGCTTGTCAACTTGACTACATCTAGAATGACCTAGACAGTCAAGATATGAAGGGCGTACCTGTAATTCAGGTCCTGAAGGTGGAAGACACAGGCTTCTGTCCTGTATATTGACATGGAGATCTTGAGGTATAGAGGCCATGAAAAGTTTAGGTTGATGTATGGGCAGTATAGGTCTTCAATCCCAGGAGACTGAGGCGAGCAGATCTCTGAGTTCAAGTACAGCCTGGGACAAAGCAACTTAACATGGTCCACACCTTCACATAGAGGCTAAAGTGAGGCCTTTGTAAGAAGCTAGACTCACTTTTCTTTGCCTGCTAGCTCCTACTAGCCAGCACATTTGTTGGAGCCTACTTCTTCAGGATTCCAGTTTATTCAGAAGACCAGGTGAAACAACTAGTCTCTTGGGACTGAGCAACTACTAGAGTTTGGGACTTCCTATTCAGAACTGCTTATTGATGGGTTAGCTGGATACAAACTGTAAGTCATTACAAAAATTCCCTTACTATATTGGGACATTGTATAAGTTCTGTGAGAGAACCCTGACTAATAGAAACACCATGAACAAAACTATCTGGGAAAGAAAGGGCTTATTTCTTCTCTCATTTAACACCGTAAACAGGGAGTCATAGCACAAACCTCGAGAACAGGAAATGAAGCAGCAATGACCACAAATGAAGGTTAGTCTCTCTGGGATTGTAACTTTCTTAAACAATGGGAAACCTAACCAAGGCCCTGTGGGTTCATTGTGATGAGGCATGCATCCTAAACCAATTGCAACAAAGAAAATGCCCCCCCCCAGGCATGCCTTCAGGCCACTCAGGTAAAAGCAACATTTTGATTGAAGTTTCACAGGTGTGTCACTGAAATAACTGAGGCTACTCTAAGAAGGTTTCATTTATTAGTATTTGAGACAATCTCCTGTAGCCTTGTCACAATTAGGCTGTCATCAAATTCAGTATCAAAGATTCCATTTTACCAAATGAAGACTTAGGAGCTAGATGCTGTAGTCAAATCCTGGTAATTCACAAAGGCAGAGAAAGCATCCAACCAACCTTCCTCAACCTTCATCCCAGAAGGAAAATAATCAGTTCCCCTTCTCCACACTTCTTACAAACCCTTCTGAGTGGCCTACATTTCCATGACTTGTGCATCTCTCTATCCATCCT
This sequence comes from Apodemus sylvaticus, assembly GCF_947179515.1. Classification (NCBI taxonomy): domain Eukaryota; kingdom Metazoa; phylum Chordata; class Mammalia; order Rodentia; family Muridae; genus Apodemus; species Apodemus sylvaticus. Next base: position 80,592,862 of record NC_067485.1, on the reverse strand, counting down.
CCTGACTACCTCTCATTCTTTGCTTTTTTTCCCCTAGGTTCACTTCTTGTCAACTGGTTGCCTGCTCTGCCTCTTAACCTTTGGCTGACTCTATTCAATATTGTTTAAAATAAATAGAAAGGTCTTGGATTAAAGGTGTGTGCTAGGGCTGAGCCACACCACAATCAGAGATAGGTTTTCCATTGTCTAATTTGGGGTTCACAGTGTGATCAAATATCTTGCAACATTTGACTGAGGATTTCCTTGAATTTCTGATCTTGTTGCTGCATCTCAAGCGTTGGAGTTACAGGCATGTGCCAACAAGTCTGGCTTAGAAATTTTCATTCATGTTCATGGATACATATTATTGTATTATTCCAAATGTAGGGTGCATCATGGTATCTTTAACTTCCCTATTTTAAATGCTTACTTTCATTCATTTACCTATTTATTTTTTTACAGTTCTGATATCATATATTCAAGACCTCGCATATAATTGAAAAGAACTTAACGCATATGCAATATCTCTGATTCCTTCTTGCTTCCCCCCCCTTCATCAACCCTTGTTTTTGTTTTATGTTGTTTGAGACATGGTCTCTTTCTGTAGTCCTGAAGCTGGATACATACACCATGCTGGCCTTGATCACAGAAATTTCTAGTCTCTGCCTTCTGAGTGCCAGGATTACAGGGATATGTAAACATATTCAACAGATCCTTGGTGGTTTGGTAGTTTGTTTTGTTTTATTTGGTTTGGTTGTTGAGGCATGATCTTACTCTCTAGTTCAGGTGACCCTTGAACTTGATATGTTCAGACTGGTCTTAAAGTTATGATCCTTCGAGCTTTTCTCCAAATGGTGAGATTACAGGCATAGATCACCATACTATGTTCTAGGGCCACATGTTTATTATTTCAAACAATGTCTCATATATCCCAGGCTGCATTTCAATTCAAATGTTCAGCCAAGTCTGTCCTGGAAGTTCTACTTAGAAGGTAGGATCTTTGAAATTAAAAGGACAAGGATCATTTTTAAGTGGTGATATTACAGCTATCATGTCCAGGTTGAATCTTTCTCTTTTATTATTATTTTATCACTCTTTGTTTATTTTTAAATGCATATGTTCATACCCATGGCACACTATACACTTGGAAACCAGAAGAAAATTTGAGGGCCATCTCCCACAAGATAGTGTAAGTGATTGAACTCATGTCAGCTTGGCAGAATGCATCTTCACCCACTGAGCCATCTTCCTGGCCTTCATGTATACCTTCCAAGTTCCTAGTATAAAGCTGGGTATGGTATTATATGCCTGTATTCCTACCACTAAAGAGATAGTGTGGAATGAATTTTTAATCATCTTGTCTCAACCCCCCAGATGATAAGTTATTTTTCTTATTATTTGTTTTGTATAATTCCACTTTAAAATGCTTTATATTTAGAAGCAAATTTAGACTTTCAAAGGTTGCAAAGAGGAGCAAGGGAGAAGGTAAAGTGACTGCTGTTCAACCATTAAGACCTGAGTTGATATTCCTTTCATCCATGTAAAAGCTGAGTGTATTTAGACAGGTGGACCTCTGCATTTCACTACCCAGCCTAGTTAGTCTATGAGGGCCAGGATTAGTGAGAGTCCTTGCCACAAACGTTAGATGGAGATAGAAAAAAAATAAGATAAACTCTGACCTTCGCACATGCATGCATAGCATATACACTCATATGACTACACATGCACACATAAATACCCACAATCTAGGGTGATGGATCATACCTGTAATCCAGTTACCAAGGAGGTGGAGTCAAAAACGTGAGGAAATAAAGAACAGTCTCATTACACAGTGAGTTCAAGGTCAGCCTTGACTATATAATACTCAAAAAGTAAAAAGAAAGAATGGAAGGAAGAAAGAAAGAAATTGAAAGTCAAAATAAAAAATACCTGTTTATCAGTCACATTTCCTCCAAACTGTCTTTTTAAATGTTTTCTTTTATATGAGTTGCTGTGGTCATGGTGTCTCTTCATAGCAATACAATGCTGACTAAACTGTAAGCCAAGACAGGAACTCAGGGTCCATGGTGGCAAAGGTCATGGAGGAATGGATCTAATTGGCTTCCTTTCTGTGTCTTGCTCAACCTGATTTCTTATGGAACCCTCTATCACCATCCACCCAGAAATGGCCACAGTAACTGTGGGTTTTGGTTTCCTACATCAATCAATAAATAGCTTCAGAGACTTGCCCACAGTAGAGTCTGATGGAGACAAGTTAGTATTAGGTCGACAAAACCTAAAGAGAATACAGATTTTGCATTTTGTCAATTCTCTACCATTGTACTTTGAGCCTTTAAGATTGTTATTACAAATTTCAATCAGCAGTCAAGAAAACAAACATCTCCACAAACTTTCCCATGAACCCCAATAGAAGCAATTCCTTGGTAGGGCTGTTTCCAGAGGACCCTAGCCTTTTCAAGTTGGTAAAAATACTAACCAGAACACAGAGTTTCTTCCCATTTTTGTTATTATTTGTAAGGTTTATTGTTAATAAAGTTGTTAAAATGTATCTGCACAGACTCTTTACTTGTATTCTTAATACATAGACTACTAGTTTTTAACATTTCAAAGTCCCTATGTGCATTTTAAAAATTGTAAAGATGTTTTTTCTAGACATCTGAAATTCAACATCTCAGTGTTTATCTATAAACCAGTAATTTCTGTACAAATTCATCTTCCATGTCTTTAGATTTTGAATAGCTCTTCAAGTGGTATCTAATTGTAATCTTAAGTAGACCACAACAGTGTATTCCCTGTTTCCACTGTCATTGTGGTGATGTCACCAGTTTGAAAATATTATCAAGAAGGAATAACAGGAATCTCATCAAGTGTGACTACATTGTAGTACAGTCAAGGCAGAAATGACTATGAACATGGGGATGCTTGATGGTGAATGAAGCACACAAAAATGACAGCAGTGTCATAATTAGTTCATTCTGTTAAAAATGTACAAAATTCTTCTTCTTTTGACTAACAGAGCCCAGGACAATGAAGTACACAGACAGATGCTGCAATTGTAAATGGAAGCCCATAGTTACCATGAGTCCTGAAAGCATGAACTTGGTTACCATGAACAGCTGAAAGAGAAAAGATATAAATACAGAATTAGAAAATATATACTTTAAACAGGCCTCAAGGAATGTGAACATGGTTATGGGGACAATCTGTGATAGAAGAAATATTTTAAGGAACTTTTTCAATGTTGGTGCTAAGGCAGAGAGGAATTCTGGACCTGGTCGAAATACTGGCTGTATGCATACTGTGTGGTCCTTGTACTCTCTTAGTCCTTCAGTATTAGTTTTATAAAGTCAAAAACCAACCCATATATATCATGGAATACTTATATACATGAAAATGAAAACTCAAAATAATTTGTGCAGCTTTTATTGATAGCTAATGGTATTAAGCACTAACAAAATTAACTCTATAGACTATGTTGAGTGGACATCTACTTCAGAAGAGCTTCCTATGAAGGATTTACCCCTTTAGTACATAGCAGGTTGATTTAATCAGTCTAGAACAGAACATTGATAGGTCTATGCTAGAAAGCACGAAAATGAGTCTTATTTTGGGAAGCCATAATGGACCCTCACTAACAGCGTGGAGGGCTGGCAGGGCAAAGGTCCTGAGTAAAACAAAGAAGAGCCTCTCCCCATGAACTGCCAGTTAAACGGAAGTTCTGAGATAACCACGGGATGTTCCAGCTTGTGCAAACATTGGATGTCTCCACCGGGCGACCCTTATCTCTTCCTGCTGAAACTGCCAAGAATGCCCCTACCTCCTTTGTTCTTGCCTTGAGGCAAGCTCTTCCTCTGGAAGCTCAAAACCTGTGAACCCCAGAAAATTAAACAAGACCTCGACAATTGAACCCTGCGTGGTCTCCTTTTTCTCTCCCCTGCACCTCCCCCCCGCCCCCCCCCCCGTTCCCCTTTGACCCTCAGGTAGCACCTCTTCGGAACCCTGAATAACTGGACCTGCTGGACAGGCCATCTTATCAAGAATTTTATAAACATTTGTGGATTCAAAATGATGAATGATTTAAAACATTTAGAACTAATAAATGAATTAAAGGAATAACTACAGATCATTTCACTCAGGAAATGTTTTGAATTATTTCACTAAATACAACATAGATGAAAATACAAAATAGACAAGTGTGAATTTAGTTACATTTAATTTCCATTTTTTGTTTATAACTTAGTTATTTTTTCTAATTATGCACATTTGTGTGTTTGTGAAAGTGCCTGAAGAGGCCTACAGAGGCAGAGGCATCAGCTCACATCTAAGAGGATTTTTACGTGTTTGTATATATGTGATTTATACCTGAGGTGGGAGCTCGAAACTGAGCTAGAACAGCTTCTGAATCATGTCTCCTACATCAGTTTTACTGCTGTTGCTGCTGCTGCTGTGCTGCTGTGCTGTTGTTGTTGTTGTTGCTGCTGTTGCTGTTGTCATTGTTTTTAAAAGAGGGTACTTGCAACATTCCCAGGGAAAATCAGAAGCTCCAAATCAATTTTATAGCTCACAGCCTATTACCCTCATGTACTGATTACAGATGTGCATTAGGACTTAGCATTAAGCATTTTTAAATTCTGGGATAACTCACAAGTTTTATAATAAATGTATAAATCTCTACAAATAATGGGATTATACACTCTATAAGGAGATATAAAAATAGAAACATCTAACTTAAATCTTACATTTAAAAATAATTTTACTGAGACTGACCAGTCCTGTGTGTGTGATTCTCAACACCCAGCATTGGTCTAGTTGTACATTCTATGCACCAGCCCAGTCTGGTCAACCCTACTAACCGTAGCTGGTTATTGCCACATCAATCTCCAGAGTTTGCTTAGATATGGATGGGTAAGCTCCCTGGACCTGGCCTGAGGGACCCATACAGATTTAACCAATGGTACAATTCAATGCTTGAATCTTGTCTGTGATATGATGAGAACGTTATGCAGCTCTGAGTGATAGGAACATTACTTGCTGCTGCCATCCCCAACCTTGGATTGGGCACACATCCTGGACACCGATCTAGCCTTGGGAGCACTCACGATCCTAGTCTACATATGTCATCCTTATAACTCCAGACATAGATCAGATAACACAGCATGCAAAGCACCCCAACTAGTCTCAGTTATTTAGTCCATTCATGTGTTCTCTTGCTTAGTCCAAATCTTGATTAACTCTGTTTCTCAAATCAAAAATCAACACTGAATATCCAAAATATTGATCAACCCACTCATGCCTGAGTTGAAATCAATCAAGAGTGAACAACAACAACAGCAACAACAAATTTCTACTCAACAGAGGTGGCCTAGAATCTCACATTAGGCACACAACCAATAAAATATGTCCACATCCCCTGTCTCATCACAAAACACAAGCAAATTGATATAGCTCCCCCAAACTCATTAGGTCTCACAAAAAAAAATGTTCTCAAACTAAAACTACCTAAATGAAGCCCAGGACACATAATTTAAAAGAACATTCATGAACTTCATCAAATAATTCAGGGAGTTTGAGGAAGACATCAACAACAACAGCTCAGTCAAAGTAGTGAGACCAATAGTAGAGACCTGAATGATGCCAAAGAAAACAACTACAACCACAAAACAATAAATGAAATGAAGACAATTTAGGATTTGAGAACTGAATTCAGCAAAAGACAAATGGTGAAAAGAACTCAAGCTGAAATGAAGATGTAATGGAAAAACTACTCAGGCAGAAGCCTCATAGGTAGAATGGATCAAGTTGAAGGTCATAGACTACTTGGATATGAAGTACAGGAATCAGTGCACACAGCAGGAAAAGTGAAGAAATTAAACACCTGAGAGGAATGTGAAGGATCTGGAAAACACCATGAAATATAAATTTTTGGAATTATATTCTTAGATGACTCCAAGGTTAATGGCACAAAATGTATCTTCCTAACCATGACAGAAGAAATGTTTTCTCAAAAAAGAAAAAAAAAGAAACATATCAACAGATTCAATAAACACACAGAACACCAAGTAGACAGAGGCAGGAAAAACCTCTCTATATTATATTCAAAGCACTGAATATACACATAAAAAGTATTGAAAATTGCAAAGGAAAAACCAGAAGACGCCTAAAATGAAAAATCCACCAGAGCAGCAATGAAATTCTCAATGGAATTTTAAAAGCCAGAAGAACCTGGATTAAGGTAGTCTAAATTATAAACCTAGACTATAACACCATGCAAAATTCTCTGTCAGAGGTGGAAAAAGAAAACTTTTGCATGACATAAACAAGTTAAAATCCATCAAACCAGCCCTACACAAACCAACAGAGGCAATACTTCTGACAGAAGAGAGAAATACACATAGTCAAGAAAGAAAGCAAACAGAAAGCTGTACGTGCTTCACTATAGAAAGAAACCAAATGAAGCTGTAAGTGCTGAAACACCAAGGTAGTGCTAAGAATGTTCTCTCTCATTTATGAGATACAGTTAAAATATGCATTTCTATTTTTGTGCACGTGATCCTTAAACATGCAAATCATACCTACTGCTGAACTCCAACTCAGCATGATTTATATAATTCAAACAGCTTCAGGTAAACTAACAGGCTGGTACCTAACCATTTCTAAGTTGTCCCTCAACAAAACCTGGACCTAACTCTAGTCTCTAGGCTAGTCCCCAAGAACACCAGAGTTTCCAGGTTACACCCTCAACTAGACCATTTTCTCTATGTTATTCCCCCAACAAACCTGCACTCCAGTTTACAAGCCCACCCCTTGACTAAGGAACACCTATGTAGAGTGGAGCAGAAGTTAAGTTTATGATATGACTTCCAGCACAAGCTCATTATGTTAAAAGGCCACATTAACAGTTAGATGCTTGCACATATGCTTCCTGCATGCTGCTTAGTATAAAGCTTTGCCCCACAAATATTCAGGGGCTCCCCCACTGCCAAAACTGTTCTGCATGACAGCTGTACATGGGAGTGGGGGAGCCAAGCTAGCCCAAATAGAATAAAGACCTTGCTGTGAGTTGCATCAGATCAGCTCCTGTGTGTGTTTTGGGGATCACTAATATTTGCCTGGCACAACAAAATTTATAACACTTGTCAGAAAATCAGTAGTTAACATTGTGTTATTCTTTCATAATTAACTTTCATAAATGGCTATTACAGTTCGCATTCTTTCTGAGGTGTCTCCTGTGGCTCAGGACATCCCACAAGGCTCAGAACTAAAAGTATCGGTGTACTCTAGAGATTTGAAATGTGATTATCTCCTTGAGAGCAGATGAGTGGTTGTCACAATGCACCCACAGAAGACATACTCTTTTAGCAATTAAGTTTAGAACCCTCAACAACACCTCTGAGATCTGGGGACCTCTCCTGGATCAGATTACAACAAGGAACTTCAAAAGGCACAGGCTCTCCCACAGCAGCTGGCCTTGGAGCTGCAATCTATTTCACTAATCACCTCCACCAACTGCTCTGGATGCATCTGACACACCTACCCCAGAAGAATCTGTGTGACAAGTTTCACAGACTGAGGCATTTGACTTCAAAATAAGGATGTCTCCTGGAACTGGTTGTGGAACTCTCGGCTGGAGAGAACATATTGAGCCATAGTTCTCATGGCGATTTTTCTTTTTTGTTCTCTTTCATTCTTTTTCTTAGTTACAGGTTTCTAGTAGCCTAGAAAATTATCTTAAGCAAGAATAATGGGTATGAAACCACCCCTTGAAATGGGTTACTGTCCCAACCCACAGGACAGTCCACAGGGTTCCTGGTGCTACCTAAGAAGAAGTGGGGGTGGGGGTGAGGTGGGGGGGATGGAGAGAGAAACACAAAGAGGCAGACAGCAAGTCAGTATTCTGATCAAACTGTCAAACTTTAATTTTCACACAAGGCATTATAAAGGCAAGCAAGCAGGTGTGGGGAGGTGTGAAGGGGGAAAGTCATTGTATTCAGGGAACAATCTCAGGGGGCTTGCATCATTCTTCAGGAACAGTTTCTCAGAATTGTCTCTCAGGATCTCAGGGAAGATTTGGCAGATGCAGTAGGAACTTGGCATCATATTTCAACCAAGAGGAGGTAAAGTGAAAAGGGGTTGCTATGGTAACCTAATGACAGGTGAGCTTCATTTGTTCCAGTCCACTTGGGTGAACTCTGTATGTACTGACCATCTTGCTTACTTGGCTAATTTTTAAACTAGTGCATTTCCTTCAAAAAGTAGCCTAGAGAAAGCAAGCTGGAAATGGCTGAGAGGAGGGGGTTTTGAGATCTCTGTGAGAATGGCTCCTGGCAGGTTACTAACATGACCTTGTCTCCAGGGAAACCAACGCTTTACTTTTCAAATCGTTTACAAAATTATTATGATAGATAAAAACTTTCCCACCAATAAAATTTCATATGGCTACACGTGTGTCATTGGAGATGGGTTTTGGTATACAGTAAAGCCTTAATTAGAAAGAATTAAAATAGCTTAAATTTATGCTTTGAAGATTTATAAAAAAAATCAGGCATTAGATGTTAAGCAATAATTAACCATAGGGGCTGAAAAGTTAGCTCAGCGGTTAGGTTAAGAACACTGACCATAAGGGTTTACTAACTTGTCCTTGGGAATATACCACTAGTCTTGGATGACCACTGTATTAAACATATTGTTTTAGAATTGTTATATTTTTGATGATGATATTACCTGTTCTGTTTGTGATTCACCAAACGTAGTTTCAGAGTCATAATGCTTAGATGATTTTTGTATTTTACTTTGCCAAATAATTCTTGTTGGTATTCATCATTGTTTGCTGAATATGGCTTCTAAGAGTTGTGCATGTTTGGTTTAATGAATAAAATCCCATGCTTGAGAGCTACAAAATACACTCAGATTCAAACTGCCTCTGTGTTTGTTGCTGTTTGTCACCATCAAATCCTTACCCACCTCGACTTCCGAGAACCCTCATCCCAAGGACCCCCATACCTGGCTGGTGTGGTCCATGGCATTCATCAATCCCTCACCTAGTACATATGCTATCCTTCTCACACCAAGCTTAGCACACTTCCTTTTAGTGACCAAAGCCTTGTTCTCTAGGCAACAGAAGTACTTTATCCTACTACTGACCATGTCCATTTGAGATGTCGTCTAGGTGACTTCACTTCCAACACATAGAGCTTCAAGAACCTGGAAGTACTTGCTTCTAGTTCACATCTATTCAGCCTGCAGATTCTAGGATTTGTGGAAGCCACTAGATTCACTTGACACAACTTTGGAATGATGGAGAAAATGTCTTGTAGTCACCAGGCCCCAGGTGTTCCTCATGTGTGCAAAGCTCTAGGTGGGTTTTCACACATAACATACACATGTGCTGTGGATAGTGGCTCACCATCCTCTTACAGTGCATTCACAGTGGCATTTCAGCCACACTTACAACAGTGGATACTAACACTCTTCACCACAGTTAGGGAATATACTACCTGATTATGCTGTTAGCTGATTGGATGTTTGGTTGTGTAAATTGTTAATTAACACAAAAAATAGATGTGCTAGTTATATAATACTGCATAACAAGGACAGTCTAGATTTAGTGGTGTCAAATGGCATTGATAACTTAATAGTTTCTGTGGATCAGGAATCCAGCTCTTGTTTACAAGGTCCTGTGACTCTGGGTCTGGCACCAAGCAAAAAGCCTGTGGTCTCCTACTGCAGAAGATCTGCTTCCAGCCAAAGCAATGGATGCTTTCCCAATACTCTGGTAGCTGCCTATGGATCACACATGGTAACCAAATTGGCAGTCAGAAATTTAAATTCTTCCTGACTAGGGGACCTGAGGAACATTCCTCCTGTCCATTCCCTAAGTTATTCACAACCTTTCAGGCTGAGGAGAGAGAGTTGAGAGGAGCTTCTGCTGGCCCCAGCCTCTGCATAGCTCTCTTCCCTCAGAGATCTGTGCTCTGGGTTCTTGTCTACCTTACCATCACCAGAATCAACTCTGTTTCACCAGATAAGGAGACTAATGACTCTGTTGGCTTCCATACACACGAGCAGGAATCATTCCAGACACTGTGTGTGGCAATCACAGAACCCATCCCACCAGCTTCCCTTCCACGGATCCCAAACTTGTGCTTAGAATTAGGCTCACACACTATGTATCATGACCACAGGTAGAATCTCACAAATTTTCTTTAGCATCCTGTTGCCAGACTTCTCTAGCTACCCATCTAGCACACCATTTGTATAATATTTCATGAACTTGACTTGACTGAGACGAAACGGCTTTTCATGTCATTATTGGGAATATTGGTTAATCTTTTGGATTAACTTCGTGTTGTGTGATGGTTTTTTCCTTTAAACTTTAAATTTTTATTTTATGTGTGGATGTTTTGTCTATATGTAAGAATATACCACATGTGCACCTAGTGTCCACAAAGGCCAGGAGATGGCATCAAATCCTCTGGAACTGCAGTTACATGCAGTTGTGAGCCACAATGGGGTGTTGGGAATATGATTTGGGTCATCTGAAAGAGCAGTGGGTGCTCTTAAACATCCACTATCTCTCTAACACTTGATGTGTAGGGTTTTATAAATGGTTGATGATACTGTTTAACTCTTAATAATGTATGTTTCAAAAACTAGTGCCCTGTTTGTATCATAAATTTTTACAACCAGAATGTCTTATTTAATGTATTCAACCTTAACTTGTGTTCTCATTTTACAATGCTGGAGTGGAAACTAGAGCCTCGTGCATGCTGGGAAGCACTTCACTGTTGAGTTGTCTTCCAAGGTTAGATGACTCCCTGTCAGGTACATGCACCCTATCCCAAGAACATGAAGACATGCTCTTTTGTGTTCCTTACATTTTACATTCAAGTCAAGATCATTGATCTACAGATGTTTTGATTTTTTGAGACCAGATTTCACGGTGTTGCCCAGGCTGGCTCTGAGCTCACAATCCTTTTGCTTAGCCATATGACTGCTGAGAACATGAGCTTATTCCTCTATCCTGTGTGAACCACCACCATCATCCCCCTTGCATTTCTGAGCCACATCTCCTTTTCTGGCTGACCTCATTCCAGCCTCTGCAGACTGTTCACCAGAAGAGTACTTCCTCTGTAGTTTGACTCTGTGGCCTTCTTGGTCTTGCTCAGGAAAAATTCTCTACAGAATTGATTTGGTACAATCTGTGGTTTAGCTGGTACCCTTATCAGAGCTGCTGCAGGATTGCCCACCCCTAAGGACTCTGCCCATCCATGTGTCACTCCTCAAACTAATCTTTTAGCTACCTTTTCTGTCAGACAAGTAGACAGAGCCACCAGAGAGAAGAACTGGTAAGGTTAAGTGAGACCAAACCCTGTGAAACTCACAATTAAGGTAGATGTGGGGCCAGCTCCCTGCCAATCTACCTGCTCTGGAACTCACTTAATCATGACACCCTACTGGGAGGACCATTGCAATCAGTCACTTAGCATAAAAACCTGGAATTCTCCATGTAATGAGGTATCTAAATAGGCTTGGGTGTTCAGCCACTGAGCTTCCCGTCCTGAGCATTCCTTCCCACAAAAAGTATTTAATTCCTGGCTCACCCTGAGAAAGGTGTATGCATTCACATTTATCATCAACACAGTTTGGATAAGCAAGGACCATCTCTTTCATCAGGGATTGCCACAGAGGGAAGGCCTTCATAATAAAGAGCAGTGCCTATGTCTCCTGGGGAAGGACTTCTTTCTTTTACTCCATGCTCTCATACTTTACACACAGACTTGGCACCAAACTGGGCCCTGCCCCCACACCCAGGCTCTGTCATTCCCTTCCTACATGGCAGGTGGACGACCAGAGGGGAAGTGCTGACCTGGGACCCCCCATTCCCAACTCCAGGAAATATTCCAGCAGGACCTAAGTAAACAGGAAACTGGGAACCACAGGAAACTGGGACCACAGCAATCATCCCTGACTCACAGATTGAGACCAGCATTACAGACTGTGTTCTGCCTTTAATGAGCCACTGCCTGGCAATCTACCGTGTGTGTGTGTGTGTGTGTGTGTGTGTGTGTGTGTGTATTTGTGTCTGTGTATGTCTGTATATGTTTGCATGACTATGTGTGTGCCTGTGTATATATGTGTGCCTGTGTGTATCTATATATCGGTATGTCTATGTGTGTGTATCTGTATATTATTTTTGTTTGTGTCTAAGTATTGTGTGCTCCTTTGTGTATCAGTGCCTGTACCTGTACTTATGTATCTGTATGTATGTTTGTATCTGTATCCGCGACAGTTTATGACTTGTGTGTATCTGTATGTGTTTTGTGTTGCTGTTTATGATGGTTTGAAAATGATTGGTATAGGGAGTGGCGCTATTAGGAGGCCTTGTTGGAGTAGGTGTGGCCTTGTTGGAGGAAGGATGTCATTGAGGGTGTGGTGTTGAAGACCCTCATCTTAGCTCTCTGGAAGCCAGAATTCTCCTGTTTGACTTTGGAACAAGATGTAGAACACTCAGATCTTGAAACACAAAGCCTGCCTGGAAGCGGCCATGCTCCCACCTTGATGATAATGGACAGAACCTCTGAACCTGTAAGCTAGTTCCAATTAAATATTGTCCTTATAAGAGTTGTCTTGGTCATGGTGCCTCTTCAAAGCAGTAAAACCCTCTCTAACACAGTGTTTTTATATGTACCAATTTCTGTGTGTGTATCTGTGTATCTGTGACAATATCTGAAGATTCCTTATTCTATATCCCTCCTTCCTGATTCCAGTAGTTAATGAGTCCAATAACTTGAGACTTAGAATAATGGAATTTTTGCAATAAAAAAGCAGCTACACAGGCTGGGGAGATTGCACAGTGGTGCTGAGCATGTTTTTTTTTTCCCCAGAGGTCTTAGGTTCAATTCATAGCACACACATGACAGCTCACAGTTGTCTGTAATTCCAGTTGTATGTGATCTGACACCCTCACATATACATACACGCAGACAAAACACCAGTGCACATGAATATACATATTTTAAAAGCAGCTACAGTTAATGTCTAATGTCAACAGATGTATAGATAAACCCTCTGAACCTATCTTTGTTGACATTCTGGGGACATATAAAACATTATATTTTGTTGGCATACAGATGGTCCACCGAGCAGCCCAGGGCCTGGGGTCAGTCCAAGGCAAATGCAGGAACGCTACTATCAGAAACCTAGGCAATATAGTAGCATCTGAACCGAACTCTCCAACATCAGCAAGTCCTGATTATGCAAACACACCAGTAAAACAAGATTTGGATTTAAAATCACTGTTCATGATGCTGCTAGAACACAAAAAGGACATAAATGAATCTCTTAAAGAAATACAGGGGAATATGAATAAGCTAGAAACCCATATAATGGAAACACAAAAATCACTTAAAGAAATTCAGGAGAAAAAGTCTCAAGAGATAGAAGCCAATAAAGAAGAAACACAAAAAAACTTAAAAAAAATGCAGGAGAAAGTAAGTGAAACAGCAGAAGTCATGAAAGAGGAAACACAAAAATCTCTTAAAGAATCACAGGAAAACACAAACAAGCAAGTGAAGGAGCTAAGCAAAACCATCCAGGATCTAAAATCAGAAGTAGAAACAACTAAGAAATCACAAAGGGAGACAACTTTGAAGATAGAAAACCTTGAGAAGAAATCAGGGGCTATAGATGCAAATATCAACAACAGAATACACGAGATGGAAGAAAGAATCTCAGATGCTGAAGATACCATAGAAACCATGGACTCAACAGTCAAAGAAAATGCAAAATGCAAAAAGCTTGTATCCCAGAACATCCAGGAAATCCAGGACACAATGAGAAGACCAAACCTAAGGATTATAGGTATAGATGAGAGTGAAGATTTACAGCTGAAAGGACCAGCAAATATCTTCAACAAAATCATGGAAGAAAACTTTCCCAACTTAGAGAGATGCCCATGAATATACAAGAAGCCTACAGAACTTCAAACAGACTGGACCTGAGGAGAAATACCTCTCGTCACATAATAATCAAAATCCCAAATGTACTAAGCAAAGAAAGAATATTAAAGGCAGCAAGAGAAAAAGGCCAAGTAACATATAAAGGAAGACCTATCAGAATCACACCAGATTTCTCACCAGAGACCATGAAAGCTAGAAGATCCTGGGCAGATCTCATGCAGACTCTAAGAGAACACAAATGTCAGCCAAGACTATTATACCCAGCAAAACTCTCAATCACAATAGATGGAGAAACCAAGATATTCCATGACAAAACCAAATTTACACAATATCTTTCTACAAACCCAGTTCTACAAAGAATAATAGGAGGAAAACTCCAATACAAGGAGGGAAACGACACCCTGGAAAAAGCAAAATAGTTACCTTCTTTCATCAAACCCAAAAGAAGATAACCACTCAAATATAAAAATAAAATCGAAAATTACAGGAAGTAATAATCACTATTCCTTAATATCTCTTAATGTCAATGGACTCAACTCCCCAATAAAAAGACATAGACTAACAGACTGGATAAGGAAACAGGACCCTACATTTTGCTGCATACAGGAAACACACCTCAATGTCAAAGACAAAAACTACCTTAGAGTAAAAGGCTGGAAGACAATTTTACAAGCCAATTGTCTCAGGAAACAAGCTGAAGTAGCCATTCAGATAAAATTGACTTTCAACCTAAAGTCATCAAAAGAGATACAGAAGGACATTCTTGCTGGTCAAAGGAAAAATCCACCAAGAAGAACTTTCAGTTCTGAACTGTGAGAAGCCATTAGAGACCTCCACTTTAGCTGACAGGGCTAAGGCCCTGAGAAAAGCAAACAAGAGCCTCTCCAATGGGTATTTGTTTAGCCATTGTCTCGAGATAACTGCAGAATGATCCTGTCTGCGTCAACATCGACAACTCCGGGTATCTTCATCAGATAACCTCCTCACCTCCTGCCGTAATTGCCAGGAATACCTCTGCCCCTCTTTGTCCTTGCCTTGGGGTACTCCCCTCCTGAAAGCCTTAAAACCTGTGTACCCCAGAACATTAAACGAGGCTTTGACACAACTCAGAGTGACTCTGTCCTTCTTCGTGCTTGGCCTCCGTCCCTCTCTCCACCCCTTTTGACCCGCAGGTAGCACCCCTTCGGAACCCTGGAATAACTGACCTGCGGGACGGGTTACACTGAACATCTAAGCGCCAAATGCAAGGGCACCCTCATTCATAAAAGAAACTTTACTAAAGCTCAAAGCACACATTTCACCTAACACAATAATTGTGGGTGACTTCAACACTCCACTCTCCTCAATGGACCGATCAGGAAAACAGAAACTAAACAGGGACACAATAAAACTAATTGAAGCTTTAGACCAATTGGACTTGACTGATATTTATAGAACATTTCACTCTAAAACAAAAAAATATACCTTTTTCTTAGCACCTCAAGGTACCTTCTCCAAAATCGACCATATAATTGGTCACAAAACAGACCTCAACAAATATAAAAAGATCGAACTAATCCCATGCCTCCTATCAGATCACTATGGAGTAAGAGTGGTCTTCTATGGCAACAAAAACAACAGAAAGCCCACATACACATGGAGACTGAACAACAATCTACTCAATGCCACCTTGGCATACACTAGCAGCTTAACGACACACCTTAAAGCCCTGGAACAATAAGAAGCCAATTCACCCAGGAGGAGTAGAAGACAGGAAATCATCAAACTCAGGGCTGAAATCAGTCAAGTAAACAAAGAGAACCATACAAAGAATCAACAAATCCAGAAGCTGGTTTTTTGAGAAAATCAACAAGATAGATAGACCCTTAGCCAGACTGAAATGGGAAACTGGGGAAGACCCTTGAGGACATTGTTACAGGGGGAAAGTTCCTGAACAGAACACCAATAGCGTATGCTCTAAGATCAAGAATTAACAAATGGGACCTCATAAAATTACAAAGTTTTTGTAAAGCAAAGGATACCATCAAAAGGACAAATCGGCAACCAACAAATTGGGAAAATATCTTCACCAGCCCTACATCAGATAAAGGGCTAATATCCAATATAAACAAAGAACTCAAGAAGTTAGACCCCAGAAAACCAAATAACCCTATTAAAAATGGGGTTCAGAGTTAAACAAAGAATTCTCACTTGAAGAACTTCAGATGGCAGAGAAACATCTTAAAAAATGCTCAACTTCACTAGTCATCAGGGAAATGCAAATCAAAACAACCCTGAGATTTGACCTTACACCAGTCAGAATGGCTAAGATTAAAAACTCAGGAGACAGCAGGTGTTAGCGAAGATGTGGAGAAAGAGGAACACTCCTCCACTGCTGGTGGGGTTGCAAATTGGTACAACCACTCTGGAAAGCAGTCTGGCGGTTCCTCCGAAAACTGGGCACCTCACTTCCAGAAGATCCTGCTATACCACTCCTGGGCATATACCCAGAGGATTCCCCAGCATGTAATAAGGATATATGCTCCACTATGTTCATAGCAGCCCTATTTATAATAGCCAGAAGCTGGAAAGAACCCAGGTGTCCCTCAACAGAAGAATGGATGCAAAAAAATGTGGTATATCTACACAATGGAGTACTATTCAGCCATTAGAAACAATGAATTTATGAAATTCTTAGTCAAATGGATGGAGCTGGAGAACATCATACTAAGTGAGGTAACCCAGTCTCCAAAGATCAATCATGGTATGCACTCACTAATAAGTGGATATTAGCCTGGAAAACTGGAATACCCAAAACATAATCCACACATCAAATGAGGTACAAGAAGAACGGAGGAGTGGCCCCTGGTTCTGGAAATACTCAGTGTAGCAGTATAAGGCAAAACCAGAACAGGGAAGTGGAACAGGGGGAGGGAAGGGGGCTTATGTGACTTTCGGGGAGTGGGGGTCAGAAAAGGGGAAATCATTTGAAATATAAATAAAAATATATCGAATAAAAAATGTAGATTATAAAAAAAGAAAAAACATTATATTTTATTTGGTATGTAGATTTAAATTTATGTTGAAAATCAAAACATTTACTAATTCATCAAGACATTCATCCATTTGAAGTATAGCAAATTTACAGAGTTGTTCAATTATAAAAATCCAGATTGCGGATATTTCCATCACTTCAATGACATCCATACCCATTTTCAGTTAGCTAAGACCTTGATATAATCAATAATTTTGATAGGAGGTTTGAGACAGTGTCTCACTATGTACCTTGAAACTCACTATGTAAACCAGGCTGCTGTGTACTCCCCCAGCCTTTGAGCAGGGTTTTGGAACAAACCTAATGGCTAGGTACTACTACTCAGGCTTTGAAATTCTGGCCCATTGTTCTTCAAAGAACCTGCAGCTTCCTGTGAATACCTGAGAGCACCTGATTCTAGCCTGAGGCAGAGCACTCTAACACAATGGAATACTACTCAGCAATTAAAAACAATAAATCATTAAACTTTTAGGCAAATGGTTGAAACTGGAAAATATCATACTAAGTGAGGTAGCTCATACACAAAAGAACACACAAGGAATACAGTCACTGATAAGTGGATATTAGCCCAGAAACTCTGAATACCCAAGACACAATTCACATATCATTTCCAAGAAGAAGAAAGAAGTCCCTGGTCCTGGAAAGGCCTCATGCAGCATTGTAGGGGACTGCCAGGACAGAGAAGTGGGAAGGGGTTGATTGCTGAATGGGTGGAGGGAAGAGGTTTTATGGGACTTATCGGGAGGGGGGAAACCTGGAAAGGGAAAATCATTTGGAATGTAAAGAAAGAATATAAAAAATAATAATTAAAAAAAAAGATAAAAAAAGATCAAGGTGAAGTCCTTTGACCTGCCAGACCTACAGTTTACAGAATCAAGCAGGCTACCTGCTGAGCAGTGTGGAACAGTGGAGTCGCCACCCGCAGAGCAGACTTTTGACTTTGGCACAATGTTGAGAACAGTGCAGATGATGGAGGCCTGGCTTGTGAAGTTTCAGGGCCATGTTTTGATTGTGAAGATTCTATGGTTTTTGTTAGCTGGGGCTGAAGAATCAGCTGTGATTAACAAGATACCAGAATCACTAATGTGAACCTTTGTGTTACTGGGACTGTAGATGCTGGTTAGCTGGAGCTAAGAAATTAGCAGTGATTAAGAAAAGACCAGCATCACTGGGGTTAAATTTTCTGAGAAGTGTTTTCTGAGAGTACAGAGGCTGTGTTCCAGAGACAGTCAAAGTTGTAACTTGTGCTGTGTGGCTGAACTTGGTAATGTGTAAGTCAGCCAGGTGGTACTGGGTTTGAAGGCATGAAGGTGTCCTGAAGAGCAGTTGAGGCTCCACATTGTGAGAGGCTTTAAAAGGACATTGGTGAAGGTGCAGGTTCAGCTGCAATTGATGGCACAGAACTGAAGGGTCATGCAAGTGATTTGAGGCTTGGCACCATGAAGAGAGCCTATGAGAAGCTATTGGTGAAGCCTAGTTACAGAGGAAGAAAACAGTGTTTTGGAGGTGCCAGTACCATGAACTGACCACCAAGAACAGCAGCAGCAATGAAATTCAGGCAGCTAGAGGCTAGAAGACAGGGTGTGTGCTACAAAGGGCGGGGCTAGAGAAGTGACCCAAGCCCTTGGAATATTCTAGAAGATTGTGAGTAGATCCCAGACATTGGAAAATTGGAATATGATTTTGCTTTTGATTGTGCTTATGCCCTGATATTTTTCTCTCTTGAAGGAAGAAAGTATTTTAGTGGAGCCCACAGTGAAGAGACTATTAATTGCAAAAAGACTTTGACTTTTAAAAGAGATTAGATATTATAAAGGGATTAAAATGTTAAGAATTTGCAGACTGGGACTTTTAAAGTTATTTAGATCTTGGGGATGAATAAAAAAGTAAGGGTTGAGGCTTAATAGTGATGTGTTTGTGTGTCAAATTGACAAGGGGTCAATTGAACTGGCTGCTTTTGTGTGTCAACTTGACACAAGCTGAAGCTATCACAGAGAAAGGAGCTTCAGTTGAGGAAGTGCCTCCATGAGATCCAGCTCTGAGGCATTCTCTAAACTAATGATCAAGCAGGGAGGGCCCTCTTGTGGGTGGTACCGACTCTGGTCTGGTAGTCTGGGTTCTATAAGAAAGCAAACTGAGCAAGCCAGGAGAAGCAAGCCAGTAAGTAACATCCCCCCTTGTTTTTTGCATCAGCTCCTGCTTCCGGACCTGCTTGAGTTCCAGTTTTGACTTCCTTTGGTGATGAACAGCTGTGTGGAAGTATAAGCTGAATAAACCCGTTGCTTCCTAACTTGCTTCTTGGTCATGTTTGTGCAGGAATAGAGACCCTGTCTAAGACAAATAGTTTCTTTATTTACATTTCAAATGTTATTCCCTTTCCTGGTTTCTCCTCCAAAAATCCGCAATCCCATCCCCACTGCCCCTGCACACCAACCCACTCACTCCTGCTTCACCTTCCTGGCATTCCCCTATACTGGGGCATCTAGTCTTCTCAGAACCAAGGGCTTCTCCTCCCTTTGATGTCCAACAAGGCCATCCTCTCCTACATATGAAGCTGGAGCCATGAGTCCCTCCATGTGTACTCTTTGGTTGGTAGTTTAGTCCCTGAGAGCTCTGGGGGGTACTGGTTGGTTTATATTGTTGTTCCTATGGGGCTGCAAGTTCCTTCAGCTCCTTTGGTTTTTATCTCTAGCTCCTCCATTGCAGACCTTGTGCTCAGTCCAATGGATGGCAGAGAACACCCACCTCTGTATCTGTCAGGTACTGGCAGAGCCTCTCAGAACACAGCTATATCAGGCTCCTGTCAGCAAGAGCTTGTTGGCATCCACAATAGTGTCTGGGTTTGGTGATTGTATATGGAATGGACCTTCAGGTGGGGCAGTCTCTGGATGGTCTTTCCTTCAGTCTCTGCTCCACACTTTGTCTCTGTATTTCATCACATGGGTGCTTTCCCCCCTTCTAAGAAGGACTAAACAGTTTTGTTGGAGATAATCTCTTCTGATGTGCTTTTAATGCTTCTGAATACCAGTGAAATCAAGCCACCTAGTTACTTGTTTGATCTAAAACTAGTTCATTGCGTGTGTGTATGTAAACAAACTAATATCGGAGACCCCAAATGATTCCTAATTTGGCCAGTGTAAGCCAATTCTTGCCAGATCATTTGGACCCAGATACTAGGAAGCAAATATAAAGAAGATGGATGTATGGGCATGAGGCATAGAGTCAGGTGGTGGTCCAAAGGGAAATAATATCCCTTTAAATTTTAAGAGTATAAATTTTCCTTCTAGGAACTTACAGAAGAAAAGAACCTTTATCTTAACTCAAGGAAGAATTAAGCTAAAACCCAAATCACCTGCCCAGTGGCAAGACAGAATCCTCTGATCAAAGGGAATGAATCCAGGACATTGTACAAAGCTTGGTAATACTCTGCCACTCTGCTCTTAGTACGTAATTTTAAATATTTTATGTGTGTGTGTGTGTGTATGTGAGGATGCAGTGTAATGTTTGTATGGATAACAGAGGATAACCCAGAGAACACAGTTTACTCCTAGCATGAGAGTTCTAGAGGCCAAACTCACTTTACCAGGCTTGGAGACAACAGCCTCATCTACAGAGATACCTCATGGAAATCTGAAAAGAATTTCTCCCTATCTTCTCAAAATTCAGACCACCGTAGAAATAATGTGAGCTCATTTTACTTGAGCAAGTATGGTCAAGTATAACAAAGCTCAGTTGATTTTCTTCTTTGTTCATCATTTTGTGTCCCTGATAGAATTATGTGTTTGAAGACATTGGCTGTGAAAATTCTTAAATATTTTAACTAAACTGTCATGCAATAGTCCCAGATAAAAGATATCTCTAGAATAAGAATTGTAATAAAAATGGTTTGTATGGCAGAGAGAATACATCATTCAATTGTCAAATTATTGATTAGCATGTATGGGATTTTCATACACATACGCACATACACAAACACACACACACACAATTTACATTAAAATGTTTATGTCTCTAGAATAACTTGATGTAGTGACATGTGCATATAATCGTAGCACTCAGGGACCTGAAGCAGAAGAACCATGACCAAAGCAACTCCTATAAAGGCAAACATTTCATTGGGCTGTCTTAAAGTCTCAGAGATCAGTTTTGTCATAATTGTAGGGGGAAGTTTCATGATATACAGGCATACATGTTGCTGGAGGAGCTAAGAAGTCTACATCTTGATCCAAAGGCAGCCAGGGTGAGACTTTCATCTGCATGCAGGAAGGTGGATGCTTTCTTTCACACTGGTCAGACCTTGAGCATTAGAACTCAAAACCTGCCTACACACTGTCACACTGCTTTCAACAAGACCATACCCGTTCCAACAAGATCACAACTCCTAATAGTAGCATCCTTTATGGGCCAGGCATCCAAACACATGGATTTATGGGGGACAAACATTTTCAGACCACAAAAATTCTTTAAAATAATGTGCCTCCTAGAGCTGCCTTCAGTCTTCTGTTCTCAAGATGTAACTCTTCCTCTGGCCTCTGCTCCATGGCTTCTTTACCTCTTCCTCCTAGCCTGGGGGTGTTCCAGAGTAGTTGATCAGGAGTATAGAAGCTATCACTGGTTTCTAGTTTAGACCCAATAAATGGGACCATTGTTTCATTGGAGTCTTCAATGTGGGTTCCATACTCATGTGAAGTGCTAACAACTTAGCAGAGTCTGTGATATTGTAAGAAGAAAGGGACTTTACATTTAAAGAATTCAGCATAAACTGTCCTGGGTATCATCCCTCTACTGCAACTGCTCCTCTGTCAACACACTTATCTCTTTGTAGCTTTTCAAAGCCTCTGAGAATTATAAGTGAGGAATTTCTGAGTTGAAGGATTTCAGCGTAAATGCCCCACAAGTCACCAATCACTATTTTCATGTGATATGATTTTTTCTTCTAAATATAAAAATTGAAGCCTCTCATATTAAATTAGGTGGCTATAGCCTCCATCAAAGCTGCAGTAGAGCTTTTCAGATGTGTTAATATAGTTAAAGCTTTTAATAGAAATCTCAGTAGCTCAATATGGCCATGAAATCATGATGAGTGGAGGGCAGTTCTATAGTCATAAGAAAATCTTAAACAGGAAATTATAGAGCATTCAGCATAGTTGCTCATGTAATTGGAAGGATTACCTAAAATATGTAGTCTCTGTCTTCTCTACAATTTGTAACCTCCTTCTTAAAACAGTATTTATTTATTTATTTAATATTAAAGACAGTGTTTGCTGAATTGTTTGGTTTTTATTTTTTTTTATTTTTTCCATTACTTATTCACTTTACATCCAGGCAGACCTCTTTCCCCAAGTACCCCTTACTTACAGCCCCTTCCATATCCTCCTTTCCTCTGAGAAGGGGGAGATCCCTCCTGAGTTGCAAACCACCATGACACATCAAGTCACTACATTCCTAGGCACATCCTCTCCCACTGAGGCCACACAAGGGAGCCCAGTTAGGAGAACAGGGCCCACAGACTTTCAGAAGACCCAGGGACACTCTTGTACCATTTATTCATGGACCTTTATGAAGCCTAAGCTGTATATCTGCTGAATATGTGTAAGAAGCCTAGGACCAGTCCTCTCTGCATGGTGGTTTAGTTTCTATTTGCTCATTGAATTGCCCTCCCAAAATAAATTAAATTGTATTTGATGCTACTTAAATTTTGGGGCCTGGAAACAACACAGTCAGCTGCTATGACATAATGTCAAGGAAACCTTTTAAACCTAACTCCAATGCATTCCTTCCCCCCCCCCCCATAGAAAATTTGCTGATATAGCCTATTACCATCTTTGTGTGTTAAAAGCTTGGCTTTCTGCAGTTTTCTAGGATTCCTGATTAAGCTCTGCTTAGAGCTATCTAGACATTTTGTAATTTTTATCTGTAAACATTGCATTTCTTCCCCAAGGCAGTGTTTGGAAATCAAAGCAGTTAGGTTTATATCAGCCTAGTCTACAGAGTGAGTTCTAGGACAGCCAGGGCTACACAGAGAAACTTGGTCTTGAAAAACCCAAATAAATAAAAAATAAAAAAATAAGAATTGATATCTTTTTATACATATGTGCTTGTTAATAATTTTATACAATGTAGATAGAATTTTAAACTCAATATTTGTACTGAAAACACTATTGAAATTATTTGATAATTGATTTTACATTTTTTGGTATTTTGTATTAATCTTACAAAAAATGAAGATAGATCTTAAAGAGAGCAAATCCATGGAGTTCCTGACTGATGTTTTATAAGCATTAGGGATGATGTTGGGAAGGTATTTCACATTTCATTGTGACTTCACTTGGTGACTAATGGAGACTTTTAAGTAAGTTTTCCTCCATTGTTAAGTGGATGCAGCTACAAATGCTTCAACAGAATTAATGTGAATAATCACCCATCATGCTGACAAGGATGCTCTGAATCCATCTCGCACATGCTAAGTGTGCATTTTCATCACGATCTACTTCTTTAGGTATCTATAGTAGTTTATAGCCATGTCTTCAGATTTTAAGCAATGTAGAAGGTATGTATATGGGACAATATCTGACATTCCTTCTGTGCTCTTGGTCACAAGAAACTAGCAAAATACACACACAGTAAGAAGCATGAGGTGAGGGAAACATAAGCACTGTCCTGTGACTCTCTACACTTCATGTGGTGAGCCCAACTGAAGAAGGCCCTCTGCCTTGGCCTTTTCCACAGGCTCTTTAACACTCTACAGCTCCCTGATATTTCTGGGGTAAAGCCAGTTTTCTTGGCTTTCAAACCATAGATTATTGAGGAGATCTTTCAAAATGTTCTCTGCAGTGTTCTAGGCCTAGAAAGACAGACTTCCAAGTGTTCAGTGAGCCACCAAGCATGTAGCTGGGCTTCACAGACAGGGTGATGCTCTGGGACACTCTCAAAAGGGTATCATGAGTGAATACCAAGTTCACACTAGATACTTACTCATAGGAGGGCCACAGGTGTCCTTACATGTAATTTCAAACACCTGTACTACTCAATCCTGAAACCACCTCACTGCACATTTTGATGGCTTTTTATACCTGCTGTCACCCCTTTGAATCTCCACTAAAGTGAGGATAGTAGCTGAAACTGGCCTCACTACACTCTCACAGCTGGATCTTGAAATCTTGTTCTCCACTCTAGGTGGTCCCCCAGCCTGTCCCTTTCAGAGACAGTGCCAGTATGTCACAGATGCAATAGAGTCAGGACAAGGTGTCCTCAATATTCATACCATTCTGGAAACACACTAAGTATGTCTTCATGCTGACTTAGCTGATGTCTTGAAACCACCCTGTGTGCTCTTCACCTTGCAGCCAAGATAAAATTATGGCAGTGCCTTTTGTATCTGGAGATCTAGTGTAACTCCAGCATCCAGAGTCTAAATGACAGGTATAGAGCTCAGTTGTCTACAAAAATGAGCTAACCAACTCTCTGTCCTTGTGGAGCAGGCACAGTTGTCCCCTAGGGACAATGAATATAGATAATATAGATAGCAGAGCCTCACTTCTCGTTGCCAGCTGTTCTTTTGCAGTGCCAGGCAGCCTTCTTCCTCAATTATCTGAGGTGTGGCAGGCACCATGGTCACCCCCTTGATTCACTTGCAGTCAATAAAATGTGTACTTTCTGTGATGTAATTCTATCCCCCTTGCTGGATGGAGGCTGCCAAGTGAGTGTCACCAAGCCTGCATGGTGCTGACCCATTCTTGTGCAGCTCCATCTTGTCTCCACTGAGGCTCAAGAAAGTAGCACTACATTAAGGCAAAGCCTGGTTTTTATATTACTTGGTAAAAAACATATTCCAGAATGTCTCCCAGCATCCTTATCCTGGCCTTGGAATTTTCACCTTTCACTGGGTTGCACTGGAAACTACAGCTGGCTCTGCTCTACTTTCCTCCTAGGATTGATCTCACAGAATCCAAGCTGTCCTTGAAGTCCCTATACCAGTGAGAATGCCATAGAACTCTTCTTCCTGCCTCCACAGATCGAATGGCGGGCCACAATCTAATCAGACCTACTGATAAATGCAACTTCACAGATAATTTGAATTACTGGGCCAGGCATGGCTGTATCCCCTGTAGTCCAGGGGAATGAGGGATATAAGCAGGTAATTCATATCACGTCCTAGGTCCACATGCTCTATGCTGAGTTTTAGGTCATCCAGCGCTTATATATCCCGAGTCTTTCTTTCAAAGGTAATGCTACCTAATATTCTACTGTTTTCTTTTTATCCTATATATTGGGTATATTCTTATATTTTTTAAGTATTTTGTTATATAATTTCATAATATATGTATAATATATTGTAGTCATTTTATGCCTTTTCCCTACCAACTCTCTCATCCTATCAGATCCTCCATATTCTTACCATTATATTCGGTGTGACCCACAGGTTATTTACTGAATGCTGAGAAACTTACCTGTGACTTCTCAGCTGGGAAGAAAGGACACACCCTCAACAATTTTGATCTAGAGTTTTCATCGAAATAGAACTACATTACTTTGCCCTCTTTTGTCCCTCCAGCCCCTTCATGTTGCATTTCTCTAACCCCTCCAACGTTCCCCAACTCTTTATTGTAGGCATTCTTCTTTGTTATTGGTTGTTTCCAGAAGTACAAATGATAAGATGTTCATTCTAGAACCAGAGGGAAATTGCATCCCTGTGCTCATCAAATGGACAACTGGTACCTTTGCTTTGCTCAGAAAGCATGATTTTTGGGAGTGTTTTTAAATTATAACTCCATGGAGATACTTGGAGAAACACCATCAGAGTCTAAACTCCAAACTGTTTAAATTGTGTGTGTGTGTGTGTGTGTGTGTGTGTGCTGGAGATTAAACATGGAGTCATATGTATGCCTAGCAAGCATGCTGTCAGTGAACTAGGTTTAAATTACATAGAAACACTTTACAGCATTTTCTTTTGTGCTTGACTTGTTTTGTGTTGCTTTATTATCTGACAACAAAGGTAAGAGCCTAGGTAACAGCTTGGAACTTCTATAGAAGTGTTTGTAGAAGATGCACTCTGTCACTGGTGGACATAAAATTACATGGAATCAGTGTTCTCTGCTTGCTTCCACTGGAATCTTGAGTTCTAAGCACATAGAGAGACTCAGTAACCATGAAATCAGAGATTGCCATGTGACTCATCAAGAACTGCAGAATCTTTGTTTGAGATACAGAACAAGAGTAGATAATATGTAGGGTCATGTGACATGTCTAGTGACAGGTGTTTCTTTAGTTCCTGCATTTATCGCCTACAATGGTGCCTTGAGAGAGAAATGTCCTGAGAGGCTCAGGCATTTGAACACATAGTGCCAGGTAAAGGTGCTGTTTGGGAGGTTTGGAATCTTTGGCATATGGAGCCTTGCTGGAGGACATCAGTAAGGGTGATCTTTAATAGTTTATAGCTTTGTCTCATTTCCAGATTTCTTTCAATTCTTTCCACAAAGAGTTAAAGTTTTGCTCTGTTAGCTTCGTGATGCTGTCTTGCCTCCTTCAACATTATGGACTCTCACTCTGGAAACATAAAGCACAAGTTATTTTAATCATGATGATACATCACAGAAACACAAAATAACTAGCACACCTATCTACAATAGTTTTACTGAAAACACACACTACTGCATATATTTGAAGGCTCAGAAAACTCAAACCAGTGTTGACATTTCATAAATGCAGCTTCTGTTCCATGACTAGAAGACACTGTCTTACAGCAGACTTCCTGGTCATCTGACTCTTACAGTGATTTTTTCCCTCTTTTGTGGTATTCCCTGAGACTTAGGTATAGGAGTTGTGTTAGAGATGTACAGTTTGGGATTACATACCCCAGTCACTTATTCTCTCCAGTTTGGAAAATTGTAAACTTCAATTATAGTCTCCATCTGCTACAAAAAGAAGCTTCTTTGATGAGGGCTGAGGGCTATGCTCACCTGTGTATTAAAGGACAAGTAGAGCATGACAAATACGGAGGGAAGTACTCTCACCCAGCCATTGAATTGAGCACAGGGTCCCCAATGATGGAGGTAGAGAAAGGACCGAAGGAGCTGAAGGGGTTTGCACCAGAGGAACAACAACATGAGGCACCCAGTACTCCCAGAGCTCCCAGGGACAAAACCATCAACCAAAGAGTGAACATGGAGTTTCCCATGGTCCCAGACACATTGGCAGAATAGGATGGTCTTGTTAGGCACAAAAGTAAGGAGAGGCCCTTGGTCCTGGAAAGACTTGATGCTGTAGTATAGAGGAATACCAGGACAGGGAAGCAGAGGTTGCTTGATTGTGGAAGGGGTGATCGCTTATGGGATATTTGGAGGAGGGGGGACCAGGAAAGAGGACATTTGAAATGTAAATAAAGAATATATCTAATTTTAAAAAAACAGGTTAACAGTTACAATCAAAATAAATGCATTGAAAAAAAGAAAAGGGCAATAACAGGCTTTATTTTCCCATCTATGACTCTCCAAGCAGTCATAATTGGGCTAGGTTTGCAGTGCTCTATATCAACTTCCTTCTATTAGTTGGTCTGAAATACAATTCAACAACTATTGGTCACCCTCAAGATAAAAATAACAGCATTGTACCTCTGTGTTGTTTGGCCAGGCTAATCATTGTTGAGGTTCATAGAATTTACAGCTGGGGTGGATCTTTGATTACTTTTCCCATTTGGCAGCTTATTTATTAGCTCCTTCCAATACTGTGAGAGCTTGTCTACAAGGAGAAGGTTTATATATCAATTCTAATTTGAGTCCTCAAATTCCTGTGACTAAAGTGTGTGGTCCTTTTAGCAACTGGATCGTTCCTTCATGTTCTGGTATTCAATGTTGATTGGATAAATTGTTCCAGGAGTCTCTCAGCTCCTTCCTCTGACCAGCAGCACAAATTGAGGTTTACCATGGCACCATGATTTTTATTAGTCTGTGACTATTAGTGGAATCATTATCACCACATGTAGCATAACTTAATATAAACTCCATATACAAACATACATAGTAGATCTATTTGTCAGTAATAATATAAAACAATATTTCCTTATGGCTGTTTCAACCATCCTTAATTTTGTTCATCTGTCCTTCCAGCCTCTCCTTTTGCATTACTCTTCCTCTGTCCTCCCCAATTAGAGCCTCTTCCTTTTTTTCCACATCTCTCTTCATAGCACCTGTGTTCTACTATTTCCCTCTAGTGCTCCTCTTTCCCTATGTTTCTCTTTAATTCCCTGGCTTCTGCCTTTGCTTCAAGTTATAGGATCACGTCTCTAGAAGCGGTGTTGAGACCCACAAATAAGGGAAAAATATAGCTTTTTCCCTCTGGGTCTGGGTGACCTCACCCAGTATAATGTTAGACAACTTTGACCATAAAAATTTCAAGTGAGAGTTTTACCTTGTATAGAACTGTAGTACATTTTCAAGACTCTCATTAGCCAGGCAGGAAGAACAAATTTTTTTTTATGTTGCATGTAGCTTTCCATGAATTTGATTCCAACACATAGGGAAAAATGTTAAATGCCAGTTAGCAGAATGAAATATATACATATAAATGTACTGGTGACCTATGTGTTCATTATCATATATTCTAATTTTTTAAAAAATAAAACTAATAAGAACTTTGTTACTGAGTATTTTTGCATCGATGTTCATAAGGGAAATTGGCCTGAAGTTCTCTTTCTTTGTTGGATCTTTGTGTGGTTTTGGTATCAGCGTAATTGTGGCTTCGTAGAAGGAATTGGGTAGTGTTCCTTTTGTTTCTATCTTGTGGAATAGTTTAAAGAGTATTGGTGTTAACACTTCTTTGAAGGTCTGATAGAATTCTGCACTGAAAACATCTGGTCCTGTGCTTTTTTTGGTTGGAAGACTTTCTATGACTCCTTCTATTTCTTTAGGCATTATGGGACTGTTTAGATGGTCTAGTTGGTCCTGATTTAATTTTGGTATTTGGTATCTGTCAAGGAAATTGTCCATTTCCTCCAGATTCTCCAGTTGTGTTGAGTACAGGCTCTTGTAGTAGGATCTGATGATTTTTTGGATTTCCTCAGTTTCCGTTGTTATATCTCCCTTTTCATTTCTAAGTTTGTTAATTTGGATACTTTCTCTGTGCCACCATGTAATAAGGATACATGCTCTACTATGTTCATAGCAGCCCTATTTATAATTGCCAGATGCTGGAAAGAACCCAGGTATCCCTCAACAGAAGAGTGGATGCAAAAAATGTGGTATATCTACACAATGGAGTACTATTCAGCCATTAGAAACAATGAATTCATGAAATTCTTAGGCAAATGGATGGAGCTAGAGAACATCATACTAAGTGAGGTAACCCAGGCTCAAAAGGTGGATCATGGTATGCACTCACTAATAAGTGGATATTAACCTAGAAAACTGGAATACCCAAAACATAATCCACACATCAATTGAGAATGAGGTACAAGAAGAAAGGAGGACTGGCCCCTTGTTCTGGAAAGACTCAGTGAAGCAGTATTCGGCAAAACCAGAACAGGGATGTGGGAAGGGGTGGGTGGGAGGACAGGGGAAGAGAAAGGGGCTTATGGGACTTTTGGGGAGAGGGGGACTAGAAAAGGGGAAATCATTTGAAATGTAAATAAAAAATTATATCGAATAAAAATAAAAAGAAAAAAAAAGAACTTTGTTACTGCTAGCTGGTCTGCTCTCTTGGAGTCACTATATCCTGTACTAGCCCAGAAGATCCTCTGTATTCAAGGCAGTTTGTAAAAACCCTCCAGAAGTCCCACAACTGCTGCTGGAAGCCCAGTAGACTCTGAACCCATTAACACCAAGCCCCTGCCCCTGCCAAATCCCCCTCCTTTTCTGTACAGTTCTATCTGCTGGGGAAGTCTGCTAGCTAGTCTGCTCTCCTTGAGACACCATACCCTGAACCAGCCTAAAAAGATGTACTTCACTCAGAGCATTTGGGCAACTGACACTCCAGACTGAGACATCCAAGGAGAACTGCTGCACACAGAGCAACTGGCATCCCAGGAGATCTGCTACACACAATGCAACCAAGAAACTGATCATGCATGTCTGCTCCCCTGAAGATACCACAATTTGAAGGCAGCTCAGGAGCTCTTCTGTACACTGGGGAAATGGGCAACAGACATCAGAGTCTGAAGACCTCCTGGAGGCTCTGTGGCATGCAGGGAAACTGACCAAACAGACTGAAAGCCTCCCTGGAATTCTGCTAAACACAGGGAGACAGAAACCACAGTCAGAAGAGACCCTTAGGGAGTATCTTCACACAATACAACAGTGTGACTGCTCCTCTGAAGACCCAAAAGTCTGAAGGCCTTCCAGGAGATCTACTGCAGCCAGGGCAACAGATTAGCAGCTTCTTTGCCCCTCTGAAGAACCTCCAGTTGGAAGGCCCCATAGGTGGTCTGCTGCAACCAGGGTCACAGACCTACCAGAAGACCTGAAGGAACCCAGGGACGAAAGAGGCAGACTCCAGACACAGTTGACCAAACTAGCAAAGACCAGGGACAACCAGATGATGAGAGGCAAGTGCAATACTGTAAGCAACAGAAGGCCGTATATGTAGGCATCATTAGAACCCAGTTCTCCCACTACAGCAAGTCCAGAATATACAACACATCTGAAAATCAGGAAGCTGACAAAAAATCCTATCCCTTAAAGATAATAATCCTTTAAGGATGATACAAATAACTCACTAAAAGAAATACAGGATAATACAATCATAGAGGTGAAGGAATTGAACAAAGTAGTCCAAGACCTAAATGTGGAAATAGAAACAATAAAGAACACACAAATGGAGGCAAACATGGAAATGTAAAACCGAGGAAAGAGGTCAGGAATTACAGATGCAAGTATCAACAACAGAATATAAGGGACAGAAGAGAGAATCTCAGGTGTAGATGATACCATAGAAGAGATTGTCACAACTATCAAAGAAAATTCAAAACATAAAAAACCTCTAAGCCAAAGCATCCAGGAAATTCAGGACACAATGAAAAGACCATGTCTAAGAATAATTAGAATAGAGAAGAACGATGATTCCCAGCTCAAAGAACCTGAAAATATCTTCAACAACATCATTTTGTTGAAGCCAGAAAGGTACAAGAAGCCTATAGAACACCAAATAAATGAGACCAGAAAAGAAAATCCTCTCATCACATAATAATCAAAACATTACACTACAAAAGCCAGAAGAACCTGGTCAGAGGTCATGTAGAACACAAATGCTAGCCCATGCTACTATACCCAGCCAAACTCTGAATCAACACAGATTGAGAAAACAAAATATTCTAGGACAAAATCAAATTCAGACAGTACCTATCTACCAATCCAGGCCTACAAAGGATCCTAAAAGGAAAACTCCAACACAAGGAAAGCACCTACACCAAAGAAAAGAAAAGAAAAGATATTAAGCATCTTAGAGCAAAGCCAAAAGGAAAGAACCACAAGCACATAAAGCCACCTATGAAAACAAACATATCAGGAAACAACAGTCATCTGTCTTTAATATCTCTCAATATTAATGGACTCAACTCACCCACATAAGCTAACAGATGCACAAACAAGATCCAGCATTTTTCTGCATATAAGAAACATAGCTCAATAACAAAGACAAACACTATTTCAGAGTAAAAGGACAGAAAAACATCTTCCAAGCAAATAGCCCCAGAAAACAAGTCATCCTAACACAATAATTGTGGGTGACTTCAACACTCCACTCTCATCAATGGACTGATCAGGAAAACAGAAACTAAACAGGGAGACAGTGAAACTAATTGAAGCTTTGGACCAATTGGATTCAATATATATATATATATATATATATATATATATATATATATATATATATATATAGAGAGAGAGAGAGAGAGAGAGAGAGAGAGAACTTTTTATCCCAAAGCAAAAGAATATACCTTTTTCTCAGCACCTCATGGAACAGTCTCCAAAATCAGTCATAAAGTTGGTCACAAGACAGACCTCAACAAATATAAGAAGATTGAAATAATCCCATGCCTCCTATCAGATCACTATGGAGCAAAAGTGGTCTTTAATAACAATAAAAACAACAGAAAGCCCACATACACATGGAAACTGAGCAATACTCTATTCAATGATACCTTGGTCAAGGAAGAAATAAAGAAATCAAAGATTTTTTAGAATTTAACAAAAATGAAGGCACAACATACCCAAATCTATGGGACACAATGAAAGCAGTGCTAAGAGGAAAACTCACAGTTTTGAGTGCCTCAAAAAAATTGGAGAGAGCATACACTAGAAGATTAACAGAACAACTGAAAGCCCCGGAACAAAAAGAAGCTAATTCACTGAGGAGGAGAAGAAGACAGGAAATCATCAAACTCAGGGTTGAAATCAATCAAGTAGAAACTAAGAGAACCATACAAGAAATCAAGAAAACCAGGAGCTGGTTCTTTGAAAAAATCAACAAGATAGATAAACCCTTAGCCATACTAACCAAAGGGCACAGAAACAGTATCCACTTTAACAAAATTAGAAATGAAAAGAGAGATATTACAACAGAAACAGGAAATTTAAAAAAAATCATCAGATCCTACTACAAAAGCCTGAACTCAACACAACTGGAGAATCTGGAGAAAATAGACAATTTCTTAGACAGATACAAAATATCAAAATTAAATCAGGATCAAATAGATCATCTAAACAGACCCACAACCCCTAAAGAAATAGAAGGGATCATAGATAGCCTTCCGACCAAAAAAAGCACAGGAACAGATGGTTTCAGTGCAGAATTCTATCAGACCTTCAAAGAAGAGCTAACACCAATACTCTTCAAACAATTCCACAAAATAGAAACAGAAGGAACACTACCCAACTCCTTCCATGAAGCCACAATTATGCTGATACCAAAACTAAACAAAGATCCAACAAAGAAAGAGAATTTCAAGCCAATTTCCCTTATGAATATCGATGCAAAAATACTCAATAAAATTCTTGCCCACCGAATCCAAGAACACATCAAAACGATCATCCACCATGATCAAGTAGGCTTCATCCCATAGATGCAGGGATGGTTCAATATAAGGAAATCCATCAATGCAATCCACTACATGAACAAACTCAAAGAAAAAAAACACATGATCATTTCATTAGATGCTGAAAAAACATTTGACAAAATTCAGCATCCTTGAATGCTAAACGTATTGAAAAGGACAGGAATTCAAGGCCTATATCTAAACATAGTAAATGCAATATACAGCAAACCGGTAGCCAACATAAAATTAAATGGAGAGAAACTTGAAGCAATCCCATTAAAATCAGGGACTAGACAAGGCTGCCCCCTCTCTCCATATCTTTTCAATATAATTCTTGAAGTCCTAGCTAGAGCAATTAGACAACATAAGGAGATCAAAGAGATACAAATTGGAAAGGAAGAAGTCAAACTATCACTATTTGCAGACGATATGATAGTATACTTACGTGACCCAAAAAAACACTACTAGAGAACTCCTACAGCTGATAAACAACTTCAGCAAAGTGGCTGGCTACAAAATCAACTCAAGCAAATCAGTAGCCTTTATATACTCAAAGGATAAGCAGAAGCAGACTCAGAAAGAAATTAGGGAAATGACACCTTTCACAATAGCCACAAACAGCATAAAGTATCTTGGGGTGACTCTAACCAAACAAGTGAAAGACCTATATGACAAGAACTTCAGATCTCGGAAGAAGGAAATTGAAGAAGATCTCAGAAAATGGAAAACTCTTCCATGCTTGTGGATTGGCAGGATTAATATAGTTAAAATGACCATCTTGCCAATGGCAATCTACAGATTCAATGCAATCCCCATTAAAATCCCAACTCAGTTCTTCATAGAGCTAGAAAGAGCAATTCTCAAATTCATCTGGAATAACAAAAAACCCAGGATAGCTTAAACTATTCTCAACAGTAAAAGAACTTCAGGGGGTTTCAGTATCCCAGACCTCAAACTTTACTACAGAGCAATAGTGATAAAAACTGCATGGTACTGGTACAATGTCAGGCAAGCAGATCAATGGAAGAAGATTGAAGACCCAGAAATGAATCCACACACTTATGGTCACTTGATCTTCGACAAAGGTGCTGAAAGCATCCAGAAAAAAAAAGATAGCCTCTTCAACAAATGGTGCTGGTTCAATTGGAGGTCAGCATGCAGAAGAATGCGAATCGATCCATTCCTATCTCCTTGTACTAAGCTCAACTCCAAATGGATCAAGAACCTCCACATAAAACCTGACACACTGAAACTAATAGAAAAGAAACTGTGGAACACTCTTGAGGACATGGGCACAGGGGAAAAGTTCCTGAATTGAACACCAATAGCTTTAAGATCAAGAATTGACAAATGGGACCTCATAAAACTACAAAGTTTCTGTAAGGCAAAGGACACTGTCAAAAGGACAAAACGTCAACCAACAGATTGGGAAACAATCTTTAACAATCCTAAATCTGACAGAGGGCTAATATCTAATATATACAAAGAACTCAAGAAGGTAGAACCCTGAGAAACAAATAACCCCATTATAAAGTGGGGTACAGAGCTAAACAAAGAATTTTCACATGAAGAACTTCGGAGGGCTGAGAAGCACCTTAAGAAATGTTCAACATCATTAATCATTAGGGAAATGCAAATCAAAACAACCCTGAGATTTCACCTCACACACTCAGAATGGCTAAGGTCAAAAACTCAGGAGACAGCAGGTGTTGGCGAGGATGTGGAGAAAGAGGAACACTCCTCCACTGCTGGTAGGATTGCAAGATGGTGCAACCACTTTGGAAATCAGTCTGGTGGTTCCTCAGGAATCTGGGCACACCACTTCCAGAGGTCCTTACTATACCCCTCCTGGGCATATTCCCAGAGGATTCCCGGGATGCAATAAGGACACATGCTCCACTGTGTTCATAGCAGCCCTATTTGTATTAGCCAGAAGTTGGAAAGAACCCAGGTGTCCCTCAAGGGAGGAATGGATTCAAAAAATGTGGTATATTTACACAATGAAGTACTATTCAGCCATTAGAAACAATGAATTCATGAAATTCTTAGACAAATGGATGGAGCTGGAGAACATCATACTAAGTGAAGCAACCTAGTCTCAAAAGATCAATCATGGTATACACTCACTGTTAGGTGGATATTAGCCTAGAAACTTTGAATACAGAGGACATAATCCACATATTAAATGATGTCCAAGAAGAATGGAGGAGTGGCCCCTGGTTCTGTAAAGACTCAGTGCAGCACTATAGGGGAATACCAGAACAGGGAATTGGGAAGGAGTAGATGGGGGAACAGGGGTAGGGGAGAGGGCTTATGGGACTTTTGGGGAGTGGGGAGCCAGAAAAGGGGAAATCATTTGAAATGTAAATGAAGAATGTATTGAATAAAAATAACTCCTAAGCCAAAGCATCCAGGAAATTCAGGACACAATGAAAAGACCAAATCTATGAATAATCAGAATAGAGAAAAATGATGATTCCCAGCTCAAAGAACCTGAAAATATCTTCAACAACATCATTTTGGTGAATCCAGAAAGGTACAAGAAGCCTATAGAACACTGAATAAACGAGACCAAAGAAGAAAATCTTCTTATCACATAATAATCAAAACATTGTACTACAAAAGCCAGAAGAACCTGGTCAGAGGTCATGTAGAGTCTAAGAGAACACAAATGCTAGCCCATGCTACTATACCCAGCCAAACTCTGAATCAATATAGATTGAGAAAATAAAATATTCTAGGACAAAATCAAATTCAAACAGTACCTATCTACCAATCCAGACATATAGAGGATCCTAAAAGGAAAACTCCAACACAAGGAAAGTACCTACACCAAAGAAAAGAAAAGATATTAAGCATCTTAGAACTAAGCCAAAAGGATAGAACCACAAGCACATAAAGCCACCTATGAAAACAAACATATCAAGAAACAACAGTCATCTGTCTTTAATATCTCTCAATATTAATGGACTCAACTCACCCACATAAGCTAACAGACTGGATGCACAAACAAGATCCAGCATTTTACTGCATATAAGAAACATAGCTCAATAACAAAGACAAACACTATTTCAGAGTAAAAGGATAGAAAACGTCTTCCAAGCAAATAGCCCCAGAAAACAAGCCATCCCAATATCCAATAAAATAACTTTCAACCAAAAATTATCAAGCATGATGAAGAAAGACACTTCATAATCATTAAAGGGAAAATCCAGCAAGAGAACGTCTCTATTCTGAATATCTGTGCCCCAAATATGAAGGCACGCCCATTCATAATAGAAACTTTAATAAAGCTCAAAATACACATTGAACCACACACAATAATAGTGGGAGACTTCAACACCCCACTCTCACCAATGTACAGGTCATTGAAACAGAAACTAAACTGAGACACAGTAAAACTAGTAGAGGTTATGAACCAAATGCATTTATCAGGTATCTACAGAACATTTCAACATAAAACAAAATATACCTTGCCAGCACCTCATGGTAACTTCTACAAAATCAACTATATAACTGGTCACCGATCAAACCTCAACCAATAAATAAGATTGAAATAATTCCATACGCCCTATCAGATCACTGTGGCATGAGGCTGGTCTTGAATAACAGCAAAAACAACAGAAAGCCCACATACATGTAGAAAATGAAGAACTCTCTGATCATTGATAATTTGGTCAAGAAAGAAATAAAGATATTATTAAACTTCCTGGAATATAATGAAAATGTTGACATATACCCAAACTTATGGGACACAATAAATTTTAAGAGGAAAATTAATAGCACTAAGTGCACTGGTAAAGAAACTGGAGAGATCTTACACTAGCAACTTAACAGCACACCTGAGAGCTCCAGAACAAAAAGAAGTAAACACACCAGAGAGGAGTAGCAGGCAAAAAATAGTCAATCTCAGGGCCAAAAATCAATCAAATAAAAACAAAGAAAACAATACAAAGAACTAACAAAATCAAAAGCTGGCTCTTTGAGAGAATCAGTATGATAGATAAACCCCTAGCCAAACTAACTAAAGGACCCAGAGGCAGTATCCAAATTAACAAAATCAAAAATGAAAAGGGAGACATAACAACAGAAATGGATGAAATTTAACATGTCATCAGCTCCTACTACAGAAGCCTATACTCAACAAAACTGTAAAATCTAGATGAAATGGATGGTTGTCTAGATAGATACCACATACCAAAGTTAAATCCAGAGCAAGTAAACTATCTAAAGAGGCCCATATCCCATAAGGCAATAAAAGAAGCCATTTAAAACTTCCCAAGCCAAAGAAGTCAAAGGCCAGATGGATTTAGTGTAGAATTCTACCACACCTTCAAAGAAGAACTGATACCAATATTCCTCAAAATATTCCATAAAATAGAAACAGAAGGAACATTACCTAATTCATTCTACAAAGTCACAATTACTCTGATACGTAAACTACACAAGGACCTAAACAAAAAAGTGACCTTCAAACAAATCTTGCATATGAATATCAATGCAAATATACTCAACAAAATTCTTGAAAACTGAATTAAAGAACACATCAAAACCATGATTCACCACAATCATGTGGGATTCATCCCAAGGATGCAAGGTTAGATCAATAAACGAAAATCCAGTAGCATAATCTACTATATAAATAAAATCAAAGAAAAAATCACATAATCATCTCCTTTAATGCAGAAACAAAAGGATTTGACAAAATACAACACCAATTCATGTTAAAAGTACTGGAGAGATCAGGATTTCAAGGTCCATATCTAAACATAATAAAAGCAATGTACAGCTAACCAACAGCCAATATCAAATTAAATGGAGAGATACTTGGAGAAATCCCTCTAAAATCAGGGACAAGGATACCCATTCTCCCCATATCTATTCAATATAGTACTTGAAATGCTAGCTAGTACAATAATACAGCATAAAGAGATGAAAAGGATACAAATTGACAAAGAAGAAATATAGGTATCATTATTTGCAGATGATATGGAAGTATATATAAGTGACCCCAAAAACTCAACTAGAGAACTTTTCCAGCTGATAAACAACTTCAGCACAGTGGCTGAGTATAAAATTAAATAAATCAGTAGCCTTCATTTATACAAATGGTAAACAGGATGAGAAAAAAAACTAGGGAAACAACTCCCTTCACAATAGCCACAAATAATATAAAATATCTTGGGGTAACTCTAACCAAACAAGTGAAAGATCTGTGTGACAACAACTTCAATTCTCTCAAGAAATCAAAGATCTCAGAAAATGGAGAGGTATCCCATGCTCATTGATGGGCAGAATTAACATGGTAAAAATAGCCACCCTACCAAAGGCAATGTATAGATTCAGAGCAATCCCCATCAAAATCCCAACACAGGTCTTCAAAGACATGGAAAGAGCAATTCTAAAGTTTATCTGGAAAGTCAAAATACTTTCCAGTAAACACAAGAATAGTAAACACAATACTTAGCAAGAAAAGAATGGCTGAGAGAATCCCCATCCCTGACCTCAAGTTTTACTACAGAGCAATAGTGATAAAAACTGCAGGATAAGCCAGGCATGGTGGCGTATGCCTGTAATCCCAGCACTTGAGAGGCAGAGAAATCCTGACTCAAAAGAAAAACCAAAAAAGCCCCAAACAAACAAAAGACAAAAAAAAAATACCACTGCATGATATTGGTATAGAAAAAGGCACATTGATCATTGGAAGACAATTGAAGACCCAGATATAAAACCCACACTTGCATTTGGTCTTTGACAAAGAAGCCAAACCTACACAGTGGAAAATAGAAAGCATCTTCAACAAATGGTGCTGATCCAGCTGGATGTTGATATATAGAAAAAATGAAAATATACCTGTCTTTGCCACCTTGGATAAAGGTCAAGTACAAGTGGATCAAGCACCTCAACGTAAAAACTGATACACTGAATCTAATAGAAGAAAGTGCGAAAGAACCTTGAAATCATTGACCGAGGGAGAAATTTTCTAAACAGCATTCCAATGGCTCATGCTCTAAGATCAAGTATTGATAAATGGGACCTCATGAAACCTGGAAGCATCTATAAGGCAAAAAAGGCCTTGGAGCACTGACAAAAAGAGACTTATCATGACTGCCCTCTGAACGTCCCAGCAAGCAGCTGAAAGAATCACAGATATTGGCACCCAAACAATGGTCAGAAGCTGCTGACCCTTGTGGTTGAATTAGTGGAAAGATGGAAGAAGCTGAGGGGGAGAGTGAGCCTGTAGGACCAGCAGACTCAACTAACCTGGACCCCAGAGATCTCTCAGATAATGAAACACCAACCAGGCATCATACATCAGGTAATATGACACCCCCAATACATGTATAGCAGAGGACTGCTGAGTCTGGGTTTAGTCAGAGAAGATGCACATCATGAATTTTGCAGATGAAACTAGAAAATATCATCCTGAGTGAGGTATCCCAGAACCAAAATGACATGAATGGCATGTATTCATGAATAAGTGGATATTAGGGAAAAAGATCAGAATATCCATGATACAATTTGCAGATCATAGGAAGCAAAACAAGAATGAAGGCCCAAGTGAGGATACCAGAAATGCATATAGAAGTGCAACAAATTAATCATGGGAGGCAGAAGGAAGGAAACTGTGAGACAGGAGAGGGGTGAGGCGAGGAGGGGAAGGATCAAGTTTGTATATATGACAAAGACATTCAATAAACTATTTAGTAAACTTTTTCCATTTTCCATTTCATTTCATATATATTAAGGAAAAACCATATTTGGAGATGATGGTCAGTAGAAAACTGTCTTGCTTGTATAAGATCATGTGTATAGCAGAAAATAGCACACACACATACTCACTCACTCATACACACAGACACAGACACATACACACACACACACACACATACACACACACAGAAATCTCATGATCCATGACTTTGGAGACTAATTCAGAAAAAAATGCAATTTCAAAGATTACAGTTATTATTTTTAACCCACTAAGTGCATTAATTTAACCTACTTATTTATACTTTCTATTTATTTATTTATTTAAAAACTCCTCATGCCAAAGTGGATGATGCCACACTGATACACATATGTGCCACACATACTGGACTGATATGGACAATGCTAAATAAACAAAAATGCCAAAGGAAGACATGAAATTGCAAGGCTGATGTGATGGTGGGTTTGTGGGGGACAGTACAAACAGAGAGTGTAAATTGGTTATGACTATGATACATTACACACACACACACACACACACACACACACACACACACATATATATATATAAAAATTGTATAGAGCAAAATCAAAGTTTGAAAAAATATTTACAAAACTGTCACTTATTTTAAAAACTAGAACTATCTAAAGCCTCATTCCTGACTGAGGTGCTGCCAAGTGTTGAGGATTAGCTACTAAGAGGATAATCTGGGTTTTAAGGCTATGGCCATGAGTAAGATGACCATACATACTCTAGTAGATGGCCACACACAAAAGCATGTAGGCACCATGAATGAAATTTTATAAATTATTCTTTAAAACACTACACAAAGATGGGAGGGAGTCATCAGTAAAGGTAGATCTGGGAGGAGTAGAGGAGAGTAGGGGTGAATGCAACCAAAACATTTTGTCCTCATGTGTAAAATCATTAATGAACTAGCAAAAGATCCTATAAAAATGATAAGCAGAAAAGAGAACTGGAAATACAACACAGTAGTACAGTGCTTGCCTAGCATGTATGGGAACATAAGAATGAGACCATCTTTACCAGGATGGAAACACATAAAACATTTCTATGAAGCCAATAAATCCTACCTCAAGTGATGGACTTCTTCTGGTTATGCTCCTTAAATCTCTAGGTGAGGTTTCCTGCCTCCTCCCTCTAACAATTCCCTTTACCTTTTATATGTAAGTAGTTCCAGGTAACATTCTGTTTAGGTTTCCAAGCCTTTCATGCACATAAGTTGTAGGGCAAACCACCAGTAGGTTACCGGAATCTGTTGTGGAATAACCAGAAAATATAAGAGTTATTTCAGTATATTAAAATAATGTCCACTTTGATGCACACCCATATACTTAGATCATGTGTACTGAGTAACTACAAAGAAGAATTACATTATAATAATATTTTACCATAAAAATGAACATATATCTGTTTTGAGTCAGTTTAAAGTTTAAGAAGATGGGGAAATACAACAAATATAGACATTGTAACTTGAAATAGATGCTGAGATGATATTGCCAAATCTGTTATATTGTCAAATCTGTTGGGTTCAGGATGATGTCCCAGATGGAGACACAGTATACTGAGAAGGAAATGTGATGAGGAAAGACAGAGGATAAGGCAGTCATTCACAGTGTGTGGTGAGGCTCGATTGGCACCTGTCTCTAGCCAAGGCAAAAGAACATACAAAGTGCAGCCAAGGCTGTTCTGGAAGGATTAGACGAAAGAGCGTTGGTGAGGCACTGGTGCAAGAGCAACCCGTAAGCATCTTCAAGAATCCTGTGAATATAGACATGCAAGAAAGAACCAGATGATGATGGAGACTCCTGATAACCTGGAGCGAAATGCTTGGTGCTCACAAGCTGACAGGGAAGGCATGCTCTCGCACTTCACAAGGTGAACAAACACACAAATCCAAGGCCGACAGTAGCATAAGAAGGGTCTTGCCTTGGCCAGAGGGAAGGAATACCAGGTTGAAACTTCTGATATTATAAACAAACTATACGATCAAGACCATAGAAGTCTAGCTTCTAAGGACTTTAAACACAGACAATCTGAGAAGCAAAACACAAAGAGGAAGCAGCACATGAAAGAGGTTTTAATTTTGAAATTCGGGTTGAGAATTGTATACCAACATACTGTATTTATATCATAACCACCCCCCTGCTCTCTCTCTCTCCAATTCCTCTCATTCTCTCCCTTTTCTCTAACTCATGACCTCCTTTTCTTTCATTACTATTTTGAAATGTGCCAGCCTAATGCAATGACTGCTGCTCATATGCTCAGGTATCTAAAGCTGATTACTCTGAACTGGATAAACTTTCAGGGCAGTTTCTCTCTCTCATAGCATTGTTTGCTCCTCATCCAGGCACAGTGAGTTCCACACTGACACTGGTGCTGTCATTGTGCAGCTTGTACTTGATGTTTCTTGGACTCAGCTCCCCTATTATATATTTTAAAAACCACTATAACATGGGAGACATCCTCATGGGCTTCTGGAATGTCTAGTCTTTCTGCTCATCTAAGGTGCTCCCTTGACCTTCAGTAATACGGTTTGTAGTGCTGATGTATCAATAAGTGTGCAGCATTACCCACCCCATCAGTCATCCCCTATATTTTGACCACTGTCCAATTCTGTAATGGTCTCCACAAGCTGCAAATGGATTTCCTGGGGAGAAGTGAGATATATACTTTTCCCTGTGTATAAAGATTAGTCTTTTTTTTCAATTAGATATATTCTTTATTTACATTTCAAATGATTTCCACTTTCCTGGTCCCCCCTGAAAGTCTCATAAGTCCTCTTCCCTCCTTGTTCCCCAATCAACCCCTCCTGCTTCCTTGTCCTGGTATTCCCATATACTGATGCACTGACACTTTCCAGGACCAGGGGCCTCTTCTCCAATCTTCTTGGACATTATTTGATATGTGAATTGTGTCTTGGGTATTCTGAGCTTCTAAGTTGCAGTTTCTAATTATACTGGTTTAGAATAGTAGCAGTAATAGGTTCATTTCTAGGGCCCATAATCTCATCAAATATGGGTGCATTTTGGCTGCATTTTGGACCTTTTGTAACTGGCCAGGATATTACTTGCTTCTCTCCTTTGGCAGGCTGCAGAACACATTCCATTGCTATGAGAGCTACTCTTTGAGAATGGGGTTGTCAGAACCATTTTAGCCCAGTGTCCTTTGTCTTAAGTGTGTAATGTCTTCTTACCTTCTAATTCAGGGGAGCAAACATGGGAAACAATGATGGGGTATATTATTCATGCGGATATCTTTGATTCCCCTGACCAACAATCAATATTCTATGGATTTGGGGTGGGTATTATGCCATGTGGCAATAACTATATTCAAACTCTCCCTCTCCCTTTTCTCCCCTCCCCCTCACTCCCTCCTCTCTCCCTCCTTCTCTCTCCCTCCTTCTCCTCCCTTTTTCTCCCCTCTCCCCTCCCTCCTCTCTCCCTCCTTCTTCTCTCTCCCTCCTTCTCTCTCTCTCTCTCTCTCTCTCTCTCTCTCTCTCTGTGTGTGTGTGTGTGTACAGACATACTTAGGATGCTAGTCCTCTGGTTGGCGACATGGTAAAATGGAAGCATGGATTTAACTGGAAAGGGAGAAGTGAGACAATACAGAGGGAGAGGAAGAGAGGAGAGATGAATAATACCAAGGATTTTATTTTACGCCATAGGAAAACATTATTTTATGTTTCTTTCTTTTATTTATTCTATATATTTTTATTTACATTTCAAATGATTTCCTCTTTTCTGGCTCTCCACTTCCCGAAAGTCCCATAAGCCCTCTTCCCTCCCCCTATTCCCCCATCCACCCCTTCCCACTTCCCTGTTCTGGTATTCCCCTATACTGTTGCATTGGGTATTTCCAGAACCAGGGGCCACTGCTCCATTCTTATTGGACATCATTTAATATGTGGATTATGTCTTGGGTATTCCACGTTTCTAGGCTAATATCCACTTATCAGTGAGTGCATACAATGATTGATCTTTTGAGACTGGGTTGCATCACTTAGTATGATGTTCTCCAGATCCATCCATTTGTCTAAGAATTTCATGAATTCATTGTTTCTGATGGCTAAATAGTACTCCATTGTGTAAATATACCATATTTTCAGTATCCATTCCTCCATTGAGGGAAACCTGTGTTCCTTCCAGCTTCTGGCTATTAAAAATAGGGATGCTATGAACATAGTGGAGCATGTGTCCTTATTGCATACTGGGGAATCCTCTGGGTATATGCACAGGAGTGGTACAGCAGGGTCCTCCAGAAGTGTCATGCCCAGATTTCTGAGGAACCACCAGACTGATTTCCAAAGTGGTTGTACTATCTTGCAATCCCACCAGCAGTGGAGGAGTGTTCCTCTTTCTCCACATCCTCACCAATACCTGCTGTCTCCTGAGTTTTTAACCTTAGCCATTCTGACTTGTGTGAGGTGAAATCTCAGGGTTGTTTTGATTTGCATTTCCCTAATGATTAATGATGTTGAACATTTCTTAAGGTGCTTCTCAGACCTCCAAAGTTCTTCATGTGAAAGTTCTTTGTTTAACTCTGTACCCCACATTGTAATAGTGTTCTTTGGTTCTCTGGGGTCTACTTTCTTGAGTTC
The DNA here is from genome assembly GCF_947179515.1 of Apodemus sylvaticus. Lineage (NCBI taxonomy): Eukaryota > Metazoa > Chordata > Mammalia > Rodentia > Muridae > Apodemus > Apodemus sylvaticus. Next base: position 80,548,534 of record NC_067485.1, on the reverse strand, counting down.
TTTGTATATATTAGATATTAGCCCTCTGTCAGATTTAGGGTTGGTGAAAAAAAAGCCTTTCCCTGCCTGCCAGGGCAGAAAAGCAGCACCAGGTACTGAGATATCCTGAGTTTAAGAGCTCTGGGGCTGCAAACCACCAGGGGTCTGCCTGTGCCCAGGACCTGAGCATATAGGTGGTTCATCTTCCACCTGCCTGTCATGGAGCCTGTGTCCTACTTGGAGTTAGGGAGAGCAGAGGGAGTTACTCCCTGCTACCATCCTCCTGTAGTTCTTTAAGCGATTTTTGTTCTTCCTCTTTAAGAGCTTCTACCTGTTTACCTGTATTCTCTGGTATTTTTAAGGGAGTTGTTTATGTCCTTCTTAAGTCCTTATGCTTGCTCTCTCCATCTGTTTATCTCTAGTACTACCTACCATCACTGTCTGAATGGAGCCTGTCCCTCCTGTGATCCTGGATGTGTCAGAAATCCTTAGAGTCTAGCTATCTCTGTGGTCCTGTGATTCTGTGATCCTGTGATCCTGAGATCCTGGGTGTGTCAGAAATCCTGGGACTTAAGCTGCCTCTGAAATCCTGAAATCCTGTTGTGACCAAGCTCCTGAGATGCTATGATCCTGGGTGTGTTACAGCACCTGTGAGTCAAGCTTATTCTGGATGTTTTGGGACCAGGTGTGGAGTTAGCACCCAAGGTCTACACAGGGCAGCTCACACTGGAAGGAACCTGTGTCACTAGCCAGGCAGAAGTTCCTGCATTCCTAGATCCTGCTGGTCCTAGTTATTCCTGGTGTTGGGACAGATATTGTGGCCTCCTCACCTATGATCCTGGGAATTTTAGAGCACCCGGTAATCAAATTTCTTCTGGATGTTGTGGGACTGGGAGGGGAGTTAATGCCCAAGGTTTACTCAGGGCAATTGCTCAGACCAGAAGGATCATTCTACTCATTCTAAACTTAATAATACAAACCAAAATAACCCTGGCTCAAAGTTACAATGAGAAGAGTAATCTGAGATAAAAGACCAGAAGGAAAATAAAAATTTAGGTCATATTCTTATTTAGAACATTAGAAAAAAATAACTTTTATACAAGTTAGCGTTTATCTAGTGAAAGGTTTATAGGAGTCATAAGAAAGTATTAACCTCAACACATGACATTAAAATGTCATGTATAATAGTGTTTGAAAGTTATTATGTCACTTACTATTGAGTTCTAACCTTAAGGTTAGATCAAAAGCACAGTAAAATGTTAAGAAACCAAACCAAATTAAAAAGAACTTTAACATAAATAAATATATAATTCTAAAAGGAGGACATGAAGTTGGTAGAGAGATGTGATGTGGGCTGTGAGGAAGAGGGCAGTGAGAGGTGGATATGATTATGATACATTTTATATATGGATGAATCATTCGAAGAATAGGTATTTAAAATAAGTGCAATATTTTATTCCACAATTTTAGATAAAACTGTTCATTGTTTTCTAAAATTTAATTTGTATATGTAAGTGAATTTAAATTTAATTTACCATAAGGGAATTTAAAACATATCAATATTTTTACATTTCTTGAACCAATTTATAATGTATGTAGAAAAATAAGATCTCCCAGAACTGTAGCCAGGCAGTGGCATATGGTGCCCTCCTTTATAGGTTAGTCTTAGCATTGGAGAGGCAGAGACAGGTGGATCTCTGCGTTCCACCTGTAACCTGGACTACACAGTGAGTTCCAGGCCAGCCTGGGCTACAATGAGGAACCATGTTCAAAAGAAATGAAATAGACAGACAGACAGAGAACTTAAGAGAATCTGGGAGTGTTTAGTAATTGTATATGGCTTGATACACATGCATGTATGAGCAAGAATAGATGGACTAAGTGGATTATGAAGAAGGTCATGAAGATGGGAGTGGATAGTTTGAGGAAGATGAGGGAGTTGGAGAGGGTAATGGGGAAGTGGTCATGTGTCATATGTATGTGAGTGGACATCAGAAACTGGACTTGATGGAATTTTCATGGAGGACACTAAGTTGGGTGGGTGTGGGACCATGAAAGGCAGCCTGTTTTCTGGTTGAGCTAGGCTTAACCTGCAGAGACCCTGCAGATAATTCTGCAAGGGAAGGAAGCCTCTTGGCCATACTCCCAGACACTAGGATCCTAAAACAAGGCCCTCAACTCCATAATACTGTGTCCATCAGTCATGTAGGGCAATTCCCTTAGCTCCTGGTATTCTGTCTAGACTCTTCCCCCACAGTTACCTCACAACAGCAAGATATGTTCCTTCCCAGCATATAAAAGGGGTTGTTTTCCCCTCCTCCCTCTCTTGTTCTCTGTTGTATTCTTGTCTCTCTCCATTGCCCTCTTGGGCACTTCTCCCTCCCCTCTCTCGCCATGTGGCCATGGCCAGCCTCTACTTTTCACTTATCACACCTCTTTGCTAAGAATAAATGCTTTAAACCTATGGACTACCTCTTCTCATCTGGACCCACTATGATGGAGCAATGGAGCAGGTTTCCCTCTCAAGAGCTGTTTCTAGTCTCCTGCAGTGAAACCTCTCTGTCTTCTAGCCAAGGTCATCACCAAGCCATGTTGCCTACCCAAGCTAGTCAAGGCCATTCGTCCCTGCAGGAAAAACCTGGAACTACTTCTTTCTCTCTTTTCCCTTAAGCCCAGGGCCAGACCTAGTCCAGTGGGCTCCCACTCTGCTATCTCTTTTCAGACATTCAGTCTTGTCTGCTGTGTCCAAGACTGAGAACCTGCCATCCCTGGCCTCTGAAAAGCTTTCCTTGACCTCTGTGAGGCCTGGGCCCTATGAACTCTGCCCTGCCAGCTCCCCCAGGTGAACATACAGGCTGCCCTTCCCCACCCCCAGAGCAGGGTCATGTAGCTTCTCATAGCCTGATGCATGCCTGTTTGTTCCATGGGGAAACCTGCAGCCCAACTCCTTGTGTCTGCCTTGCCCAGCATCCCAGTGCTCTGTCTGGATGCAGGCTCCCACTTTTAACCCACAGGTAGGTAGAAAAGTGGGGATGCATATCATAGGAGTTGGGGAAGGGGATAACAGGATTGAAAACTGAAAAAAAAACTCAAAAATTTTATATGAAAAGGATGGGGAAACAAAATAAGTAAAAATAAAAGGTAAGACCATCACAGAGAGAAGGAGGTTAAAATGTTTCCTCTCCTTAATAACAGAGATCAATTTCACCCTTATCTGAGCAGGTCTTGTAATTCAACAGATAGACCTGAAAGTAGTTCTGTCAGAAAGGGAGGGTCTTGGAGACAATGGAAACTGTGACCAACCTTGGTGACCTACGTTGACCTTTCTTTCTGAAAGCTCTCCCTCTATGCTGGCGATGTGCTGTCCCCAAATTTGGAGTAACAGTTCCACTCAATCCAAATCCATTGTGGTGATGAGGACCTGAAACACTAGTTTCCTCTGGAATGTGCACTGCCCCAGTGTGTGAGTGTGTAAGTAGCTCTTCCTCTGCAACTGTTGTAGCAATGTCTTCCTGCAGCTTCACTTTCCTCTTGTTACCACTAAAAAAAGACAAATCCATAATATACATATTACTTTTGTTCCTGAAATGCATTTTAGAAACACTTTTCTGTTTAAATGGTCATAAGAGTAAATGGAATGTCCTATAAAAGAACTTGCTTCACATTTATATGTATCAGAGTATACTTTATCATTCACCAGCAGGGATTTAGGTAAACTAAGAAAGTGTCAAAGACAGTTTGACTACAGATTACTTCAAGATAACTCCGAAGGTCAGAGTCAGAGTTAATTCACACAGAAGCAGAGGAGAGGTACTAGAAATGCCTGAATTTATTCATACTTGCCCCTCACATACTTGAACCTGTCAATGTGTTACTTAAGTGAATATTGACAGGAAAATTCATAAAAAGAGAACTGTATTCAATAGAAAGCTATATCTATACTTAGCTGAAATCTTAAGTTGTCAGCTTTATTTTAAGGAAATATAAAAAGAACAAAGCAACACTACAGCAAGAGAAGAAATGTTAGATGTGCCCAAGGTTTATTTTTTAAGAAAAGTTATTTTACTGCAGATACTTTGCAAAATTATGTCATCTTGACATTCACATCCAATTGGTTTCATGAAGACTTTTTTCACTACATATTTGGGTTACCATCACATTTATCAGTACCTTATTTTCTGGGACTCTGTTCGACTTACATGTTTATTTGTTCATATAGTGCTGCTGTAACCTCTAGCTGTTCATTGTAGCATTGCTGGTATATGCCCAGCATGAATCTGTCAGAATCTTCATGAGCTTGGACTCTGTGGAGCCTGGATTCCATGACTTTGTTTCTGCGGTCCATGTCCAATACTTGCAAAGTTAAAGCATTATTTTTCCTCTGCTCTGATTGTTCATGCTCTTCAAAACATATCTAAAAAGAATCACATGCTACATATTAAAACTTTTGCTGGTAAGATGGGTAAAGGCACCTGATGCCAAGCCTAATGGCCTGAGTTTGAACCCTGGGATCAACATGGTGGAAGGACATAACCACCTCTATCTGCTTGTCCACCGACATCCACATAACATGTAATTAAAGAAAATACAAAAGGGTATCCAGGGCAGAAGCAGTACCTCAGCCCCAAACAGTATTTGCTGCCATTATAAAAGATCTAAGTTTGATTCTCAGCACATACATGATGTCTCAACTCCAGTTCAAAGGGATCTTATTTCTTCCTCTGATGTCTTCCCAAGACACAAGATATCCAGGTGACAAACAATCACATATACTGGCAAAATGCCCATGCACATCATAAGAGTTTATACTAAAAAATACTATTTCCAACAATTATAATTTTAAATGTTTACAAAAGGTGCCAGACTTGAAATATATATATCTCCTCCTTTCAGAGTTCCATCTTCCTTCAGTTCTAAACCTCTACCTGCAGTCATGGATCAGCACCACACTCCCCAGCCCATAGCTCTGCCTACTTTTGAGGAAGTCTGCAGCAATCTGTGAAAGCCAGTACCAGAGGCTTGGTACTCCCACAGACTAACAGGCTAGCCAAAACCAGATACAGCCAACATGGCTTAAGATATATAAGAACACAATCAACAGAAGCCAGTGCAATATGGCATCTTCAGAACCCAGCTCTCCTAATGGGAAGCATCAAGCCCTGGATAGCCTAACATACATGAACAGAAAGACTATGACCCTAAAGTTCTGCTTATGAAGTTAACTGAGGCCTTTAATTAGAGAATTAAATACATCCCTTAATGAAATATAGGACAAGTCTATCAGGTAGATTGAAACCATTAAGAGGAAACAAATAAATCTCTTAAAGAAATATAGGGAAATAAAATCAAACAATTAAAGGAAATAAAATAGTTCAAGACCTAAGATGAAAATTGAAACAATAAAAAAGACAAATGGAGACAAGCCTGGAGGCATAAAACCTAAGAAAGAGAACAGGAGCTACAGACTCAAGCATCACCAACAGAATACAGGACACGGCAAAGAGAATCTCTGGCACAGAACATAAAACAGGAGAAATTAATGCACAAGTCAAAAAAAGGCCAAATTTAGAAAGGTTTTCACTGAAAACATCTAGGAAATGTAGGACATCTGAAAAGACTACAAGTAAGAATAATTGGGATAATTAAGGTTGAAGATTCCCAGAAGTAATTCCCAGAAAATATCCCTAATATAATCATAGAAAATAAATTACCTAATTCCCCACAAAAAACA